>NW_025533712.1:0-300000 GCF_020615455.1 Coregonus clupeaformis
GAAGATGTAATTGGAACAGGCAGTTAAACAAATGTGAGTTTAAAAGAATATTTAGCTCTGTGAAGCAATGTGGAGAGATTCAGAAAAACGTAGAGCAGGTAACAATGTTGCCTGCGGGGTTGATCAGGCCTGGCAAACGGAGTTAATTGGTCGCGATGATTTGTAATAAAATGAGCTGCACCTCAATAAAATAAACTGCTGTTCTGACTGTGTCTCACTGGATGGCGCAATAGCAATTGTAAGTTATAAGCAACCAAAGTTATAACTTAGCAGAGCAAACAGGGTTTCAACAAGGGTAAGCTAGTCCGATGAGCTACTTAGCCTAAGATATTTATTGATGTGGCTTTACTTTTAACATTAGTGCTTTGGCACTTCTGTTACTGTCTCAATACAGTTCCCTGTTGCAAAGAGAAAAGGGACGCAGAGTTCAAGAAAAATGTATCCTTCTTATTTATTCACGGAATTCGAATGGAAAGAAGGATTATATGTTGCAGTGCCGAAAGAATATAACCTTCTGTCGCCAATATGTGAGTCTTCATGCCGACAAACATGACAACTTTCATGACAAAGGGAGAAGAGAGGCAGGAACAACTGTTGGTGGGTCTGAAGAAAACAGGTGTTGTGTTTTACCACAGCCGAGAAATCAAAGACGCTGCAGTGAAAGCTAGCTACCTTCATTGCTAATGAAATCGCAGTGGCTTCAAAACTATTTGTGAGGGAATTTGTAAAACATGCATGATGAAGGCAGGGAGATTGAAATTTAAAAAAAGCACTAGAAGCTTTTGGTAAATATCAGCTCTGACAAGAAACACAGTTGTGCGACAGGATTTGATTTCAGTGGATTTGGACAGGCCAGTTGTAACAAATAAAATTTTATTATGTTTGGTTGCAATTGATGAAAGCACTGGACATTACAGATGCTGTAACAACTGGCCATTTTCATCCGTGAGCGATGACATATGACCGCTGGCAGAGGAGTTGTGGAGTGTATTGATGACAGATACAACGATGTGCAGCTGATATATTTTCACTGCACTAAGCGCCGCTGACAGGTGGAGGGATTTCTGTCCTGGCGCTTGTCAGCCTGGCTACAGATGGTGCGGCCTCAATTATCGGGAAAAAAGCAGGCGCGCAGGACAAAAGAGGAAAGTGCACTGCAAATGGAGAATTTGACTTTTCACTGTAATTTTGCACCAGAGTCTTTTAGTTAAAAGTCATTAAAGATGGATAATCACATGAAGGTAATAAACCAAATCGTTAATTTTATCCGATCCAGAAGCTTCAACTCATCAACAGTTTGACAGCCTTCTCAGAGAGAAAGACCACATCTATGGCCTGCCATACTACACTGAGGCCGTAGATGGTTGGCCGAGGTGCTGGTGCTGAGGCGTTTTTGATTCTAGAGAAGAAATTCGAACAGTTCATGAGAAAAGGGCAAACCAGTGTTAAATTTAATTCCGCCAGAATGGATGCAGGACCTTGCATTTATGGTAGATGTTAAGCAGAGCACCTGAATAACTTTAACAAACAGCTGCAGCGCAACAAAGCATGAAATTATGACAGCATACGTTCTTTCAAGTTGAGCCTGTCATTGTGGGAGATTTACACTTTCGCCGGTGGTGATGCAGCTCCACTTCTGTCTGAAAAATGTGTACACAACCCAACATGTGGCAGACATGAAGCAGGTTCAAAGATAAAATAACGGGACTGTTAAGGGAGTTTGAGCAACGCTTTCAGATTTTTGTGAACTGGAGAAAGACTTCGCGTTTTGGTTCGCCATTCACCGGAATCCCTTTGATCTGCCCGTCAGCAACCAATCTTGAAATAATAGACTTGGTGTGACTCGGATTTGAAGGGCAAATTTGCGCAAGCTGGCAGCTTTCGGTCACATTTTATCAGAATCTCTTTGCCAGGCCCCAACTTGACATCTCCTACGCTGCAAAACTGTTGTGCATGTTTGGAATACCATATCTTTGTGAGCAAGTTCTCTGTAAATGAGACATAATGAAAACGTTAAGCTGCCGCAAGGCTCACGTTCAAGCACTTGAATCACACATCCTGAAGTTGGCTGCCACTCAGATGTGACGCCTGATATTGATGCGTTGGGGAAAGCTAAAAGATGCCAGGTATCAGGAGTCAAATAAACTATAACCCCCACTTAAAGTGCTGCACGTAGACACCCTGATATAGTTCTGTGATCTAGATATACTTCTGAATCACTGAGGCATTGTGTGTTTCTGCATGTTGTTTGTCCTCGTAATTTCAAATAACTTGAGGTGTTTACATGATTAATAGTGATGTTGTGCTTTTGGACACACTGTCCTTCAGGCTCCATCTTTATGTTTATATGTTAGTTGATGTGATATTGTTTTTAATTGATTTTATTTTATTTGTATATTGTAACCTATTCTTGACTCGTGGTTCTTTACACTTGTTTGGGGAACAGGATTCACTATTTGTATCTTCATTTCTGCCTTAGAAATGACACCTCAGATGGTAAATTCTGCTGATCTATGAAACAGTTGCTGTGAATCACTACAAGAGGCATTGTAAAAGAAAAGTTTCTTTTTCTTTAGAATTTTCAAATAAACTGTCGGTGTTTTATGATTAAGATGTTAGTCTTGTACTATTTGGACACACTGTCCTCAAGCTCCAGCTTTATGTTTTATATTGATAGTATTAAAACAAGAAAACAAGAATCTGGTTGTTGTTTTTTGGGTTATATATACCTTTATGATTTACCAACTCCGGCCCACTTGGGAATAGGATCTTCCTCCATGTAACCCCCGAGCTAAAATGAGTTTGACAACCCTGCTCTAGACCCAATTTCCTACCATTTGGGTAATATCATGTCCTAGATACTGACGGATTAGACTACAAAGCTCAGCTTTTTTCTTGGAAACCTTTTCCAAGGAACAAACAGAGCGCTCTGGTGTCGATTTTGCATGCTTGTTGGGTTTCAGAACACAGTAAAAGGTATGTCGACATACTGGGGTATTAACTGTAAGATCTTGAACAAAACGCAATCCGAGGCTTTCCGGACAGGAAGATGAGGGGTGTTGCAGTAGGAGAGTCTGAACAAGGCACAATTGCCCTCTCTCTACCAATAAAGCATGAACAGGGGTAATCCCTGCACTGCCTCCCTGACTCAGATACTGGGCCTGGCTCTGTGTGCTCTTAGGGTGGCTAGACGTGCAAGCGGTTTCACCCCCCATTACGCCCAGTGTCACACTAATCTTCAGCCCACAGAGAGTCTGGGAGACCAGCCAGCAATGGTGAATCTCAGTCTCCACGGAAACCATCGCTTAGTTGGTTTGGTGCTATCAAGGCCATTGTAGCCTGGTTGAACTGCAGCCCACACCAAGTATGTGTGCGTGGGGAGAATTTAGACCCATCCGCTCTAAGTTCCCAGTCAGTGACCTGCCAAGACAGACTTCAAACCAAACATTCAGTATCCTCCCAGGCAACAATTTTTTTTAATCTTAATACTAAGCACAAAACAAAACTGAGGCCCACTATAATCTGAACGTCGTGAGTATCACTGCATAGTAAGCTCTCTTGGGGTGTGTGGTTCCTATCAGCCAGTTCTGTTCATAATATAAATCTCTCAAAAGTGTAAATCTCTCAGGTAAATCTCTCGTCAATGGTGAGAAATTGCGGTGCAATGTAGGTCTGTCTGTGGCATAAAACTTGTCTTTCTTTTCCAACAGCTACGGGCCGTTGAGAAAATCTCTTCAATTGGGTCTCAATTTGATCTGTCAATGTCCTGTATGATTCCATGCATAGTACCAATCATAACGTTTGGATAAAATAACATTAATTCCAACTTCCTGCAAATTTACAGGGCAACAATGCAGAGGCAATAAATTGAGAATGTGTCCTGCACATATCATCAATTTTAACGGCAGGGGCATAGTGAGTAACTCTTTCATAATTACTCCCGAGGCCCCCACAGTGCTGACTGATTCATTTGACATGGGAGGATTGGACAGTAGTTTTAGCATTTATCACAGACATTGTGCAGCGCCAGTATCTACTAGAAATTCCTATTGACTCCCCATTGACGCAAGAGATGAAACATTGGCTCTTCACGAGGTGCTTGAAAAAATCTTTAAATGCTGTCCAAGGGTGTCAACTGTCTCAACCTCGTGTCAATCTGTATGTCTGGGTTGTAAGGGTCCGTTCTTGGCGGTCCTGTTCTGCAGTTACCTCCGCCCTGCCCCACCCGACGTGATTGCAGTCTTTTGCAAAAATGTCCACTCTTTTCCACAATTATATGGGTAGGCAAAGTTCCTACCCTGTGTGTTGCTGTCGTCCGGCCCGTCCGTCAGCACTGTCTCCCCCTCCTCCTCTCCCTCTACCTCTTCCTTTTCTCTCTCTGTCCACCGTTTTGAGGCCCTCTCCTGAGCCTGCGGCTGCTGGCCCTGTCCTTGAGAATGCCAGCTGTGCATTCCTCCTTTTCCATTCTGTTTCATCTTATCTTCTTGAGACAGTTGCTGCCTCCCTCCAGCGTGTTTACAGTGTTCAATGACCGCCTGTTGCTGGTCTGATGCGACTGTGTTCTTGAAACAGTTCTCCAATCTATGCCTGTAGTCCTACAGTGAAACCGAGTCGTTGATAGGCGGTGTGTAGAACTGGTTCCTACGCTCTGGGGCTGCCCTCTGAGGGGTCTGACGGTCCCTTGCAGTCCCATCAGGTCTTGTTAGGAGTAGAGCTGCGCGGCTGAGCGGGCTGCTGTTGGACAACCAGGGTGGGTGCTGGTGCAGTGGATACAGGGGTATAATAGGAGGTGGAAAGTCATTGTTTTTCCATCTCATTCACCATTATTCCTTTAATTTTTCTTGTCTGCCCCTTCTCTGCTTCTCCTTCCCACTTCCTAAAATCATCCCAGTCTATTCTACTTGCCTATCTCTCGAAGTCCTGTAACTTCTTTCTACATTCTGCTAACAAAACCTCACTTAATGTGCCTTTCAAGGGAAAATCTGACTACCTTGTGTCAGAGCGGTACCTGTTCCAGAATGTTCCTGCCCCACTTCTCCACCATTACCTTCACCGGTCCAGTCAGAGGGTCAGGCAGACAGGGTTCACCCATTGTGAAACTCCATCTATACACACACTCAGAGACAAACAAAAACAAACATACAAAACAAACAGTATTTAGTTAGGAACGTCTTCCTTTCTTAAAATGAATTATGGGTTAACTCAAAAACAAATTGATCAATTATGGGTTAACTCAAAAGGGGAGTGTTTCTTCGCCATCAAAATATGTTTTAATTTCTTTATGTAATTTAGAATTATGTACCCATACAGTATTTCCCCCTATACAAATGTTGTATGTGTTTTATGCACGTAACCAATTATTTCCCTAAGTATATCCATTGGGCAAATTGCGGCCTTCTAAAATAATGTGCTAACCTGCAGGAATATGTTCTTACTTTATCTCAGGACCCTGTCCTGAATCACATAGCTCATGCATTTACATCTGACATTTGCAAACCATGGCATATCAATTTAATATTAATGAAGTACTTTGCCAAATAATGCGCATTTACCCGGAATGCCTCTGTTATAAACAGGGTTTTCTCCACACAGAGAGCCCTCCTTGTCACTAAGACAAGGTCTTCTTCACACACAGTGAAAAACGTACCTGTGTCTGACCAGGTTATCCCTGCTCCTACAAAGATCCTAGTCAGAGATGTTCCTGCTCCAACAGGGCAACTCGTCCCAGAATTTCTCCTTTAATTAAAGATATCTCTGTTCCAACAGAGTTCTAATTCAAGATTCTAGGACTTCCCCTATCAGAAATAACTCTCTACTACAACAAAGTTTCTAACTAGGGGTGTCTTTGCTTCAACAAAGACCTAATTGCAACGACCTGTTCCCAGAACAGGATTTTCTATGATGTTTGAAAGATATCAGTCTCCCCTAATTTATTTTGTCTGTTCGGGATGATGTATCCGTCCACTGACCGCTCCCTGCCGGGTCCGAGGCGGTCCCTTCTGCTCCTCTTAGTCGGGAGTGTGGGCTCCCAGCCACGTCTACTGTAGACCCCTGTGCACGGTTATCCTTGGTCTCCCCGGGAACGATGAGCAAGCGGAGTTAGCCATCCCATCCTTGTCGCCAAGAATTGTAGTGGAAATTCCAACCAGAAAGGAAGAGACAGCAAACAACAACTTTTATTATAAGATTTGCAAATCTGGAGCTGGTTAATAATCTCTCTCAACAACAGTGCAGAGTTAAGAGCCCAACAAACAAGAGTTGGGACTCAGCCTTTATAGGAAAATACAACCTCTGTCTACGTGGCAGTTTAGCAGGTGTGTGTGAGATCATGGTGGGAACATAGCGCACAAACAATTGATAACAGGCAGTTTTGTTACTCCTTTCTGCTGATAGAATTGTCGCTGCTGCTCAAGCTAGCCTCTGTTCTCTTCATATCTCCACACAGCTGTGCCCTTGAAAGATACGAAAATAACAGGATGGACCAAAAACGTGGTCCTCCTCAGAGGCTCTTTGTCTTTGGCCGCATGACCAAGTTGCTCAGAAACAAGAGAGGCAAAAACACTGGCTTCTTCCTACATGAGAGAAACAGACAGTGGAAATGTTACAGGTTTAAGGCTTATACAGCACATGTACAGTGCCTTGCAAAGTATTCATCCCCTTGGCGTTTTTTCCTATTTTGTTGCATTACAACCTGAATTTAAATGGATTTTATTTGGATTTCATGTAATGGACATACACAAAATAGTCCAAATTGGTGAAGTGAAAAAAAAACTTATTTCAAAAATTCTAAGAAATCAATAACGGAAAAGTGGTGCGTGCATATGTATTCACCCCCTTTTCATGAAGCCCCCTAAATAAGATCTGAAGGTAATTGGTTTCACCAGAAGTCACATAATTAGTTAAATAAAGTCCACCTTTGTGCAATCTAAGTGTCACATGATCTCAGTATGCTGCCTACACCTGTTCTGAAAGGCCCCAGAGTCTGCAACACCACTAAAGCAAGAGGCACCACCAAGCAAGCGGCACCATGAAGACCAAGGAGCTCTCCAAACAAGTCAGGGACAAAGTTGTGGAGAAGTACAGATCAGGGTTGGGTTATAAAAAAATATCAGAAACTTTGAACATCCAACGGAGCACCATTAGATCCATTATTAAAAATGGAAAGAATATGGCACCACAACAAACCTGACAAGAGCGGGCGCCCACCAAATCTCAGCAGACCAGGCAAGGAGGGCATTAATCAGAGAGGCAACGAAAGAGACCAAAGATAACCCTGAAGGAGCTGCAAAGCTCCACAGCGGAAATTGGAGTATCTGTCCATAGGACCACTTTAAGCCATACACTCCACAGAGCTGGGCTTTATGGAAGAGTGGGAAAAAGCCATTGCTTACAGAAAAAAATAGGCAAACACATTTGGTGTTCGCCAAAAGCCATGTGGGAGATTCCCCAAACATATGGAAGAAGGTACTCTGGTCAGATGAGACTAAAATTGAGCTTTTTGGCCATCAAGGAAAACGCTATGTCTAGCGCAAACCCAACACCTCTCATCACCCCGAGAACACCATCCCACAGTGAAGCGATGGTGGTGGCATCATGCTGTGGGGATGTTTTTCATCGACAGGGACTGGGAAACTGGTCAGAATTGAAGGAATGTTGAATGGCGCTAAATACAGGGGAAATTCTTGAGGGAAACCTGTTTCAGTGTTCCAGAGATTTGAGACTGGGACGGAGGTTCACCTTCCAGCAGGACAATGACCTAAGCATACTGCTAAAGCAACACTTGAGTGGTTTTAAGGGGAAACATTTAAATGTCTTGGAATGGCCCAGACCTCAATCCAATTGAGAATATGTGGTATGACTTAAAGATTGCTGTACACCTGGAACCCATCCAACTTGAAGGAGCTGGAGCAGTTTTGCCTTGAAGAATGGGCAAAATCCCAGTGGTTAGATGTGCCAAGCTTATAGAGATATACCCCCAAGAGACTTGCAGCTGTAATTGCTGCAAAAGGTGGCTCTACAAAGTATTGACTTTGGGGGTGAATAGTTATGCTACGCTCAAGTTCTGTTTTTAGTCTTATTTCTTGTTTATTTCACACCCAAAAAATATTTTGCATCTTCAAAGTGGTAGGCATGTTGTGTAAATCAAATGATACAGACCCATTTTAATTCCAGGTTGTAAGGCAACAAAATAGGAAAAATGCCAAGGGGGGTGAATACTTTCGCAAGCCACTGTATAACAGAGTTTGTAATTTTTCCACGATAGGTGTCAATGGAAAGCCCTTCAAACTGCCAAAGACTCCAGCCACCCTAGTCATAGTTCTCTTTGCTACCACACAGCAAGCAGTACCGGAGCGCCAAGTCTAGGTCCAAAAGGCTTCTTAACAGCCATAAGACTGCTGAACAGCTAATCAAATGGCTACCTGGACTATTTGCACTGACCCCCCCATAGTCACTTCAACCCTACCTACATGTACCTCAATTACCTCGACTAACCTGTACCCCCGCACAATGACTCAGTACCTCCGGTATATAGCCTAGTTATTGTCATTTTATTGTTGCTCTTGAATTTTTTTTTTTTTACTTTAGTTCATTTAGTAAATATTTTCTTAACCTCTTATTTTTCTTAACTGCATTGTTGGTTAAGGGCTTGTAAGTAACATTTCAGGCACATGTGACAAATACAATTTAATTTGGGGAAATTAAAGTAGTTGAATGGAAGTAATGAAATAGGCATTTGTGAACATTATATAGCTAGCTACACTGTACAAACACAATATATCACTTTATAGAAATTAAGTAGTGCCTTCAGAAAGTATTCACACCCCTTTACTTTTTCCACATTTGGTTGTGTTACAAAGTGGGATTCAAATTGGATTTAATTGTAATTTTTTGTCAATGATCTACACAAAATACTCTCTAACGTTTGTAAAAAATAAAATAAAACACTAACATCTTGATTAGATAAGTATTCAACCCTGAGTCAATACATGTTAGAATCAAACACATTACGTAAGACTTTTTAGGCTTATATATGCCCCATACACTGAGTGTACAAAACATTGACACCTTCCTATCATTGAGTTGCGCACCCCTTTGCCCTCACAACAGCCTCAATTTGTTGGGGTATGGACTCTACAAGGTGTCGAAAGTGTTCCACAGGGATGCTGGCCCATGTTGACTCCAGTGCTTCCTACAAGTTGGCTGGATGTCCTTTGGGTGGTGCACTATTCTTGATACACACGGAAAACTGTTGAGCGTGAAAATCCAGCAGCGTTGCAGTTCTTGACACAAATTGGTGCACCTGACATCCTACTACTACCATACCCCTTTCAAAGGCACTTAAACACTTTTGTCTTGCCCATTCACCCTCTGAATGGCACACATACACAATCCATGTCTCAATTGTCTCAAGGCTTAATAATCCTTCTTTAACCTGTCTCTCCTCCCCTTCATCTACACTGATTGAAGTGGATTTAACAAGTGACATCAATAAGGGATCATAGTTTTCACCTGGATTCCCCTGGTCAGTCTATGTCTTGGAAAGAGCAGGTGTTCCTAATGTTTTGTACACTCAGTGTATATCACACAATGTCTGGAAGCAATATGCTACCCAGGAATATTACTCTCGTTATTCCACATGATATTTTCTGCTGACAATAATGAAAATTAATCTTTGTCTTTAATGCAGTGTTTGATCTAAACGTCAGAGGCTATTGAGGGGAATTGGTTACTTTCTATGTGATAGAGTGGAATGGTTTTCTGCTGGTGTATTCTGGAGGTAGCTCCTCTCTGACAACCTCTTCCAGCAGTGCGTACAGGTGAACGGCCTTTCGCCCGTGTGGCCCTTCAGGTGCATCTTCAGCTGGTGCTGGCAGGAGAATCTCTTCGCACAATGGGGTCAGCTGTATTATTTCTGCCCTGTATGGACCCTCTGGTGTCTCTTCAGGTGACCAGCCTGGGCGAAGCGCATGTGACACTGGGTACAGCCGAAGGGTTTCTCCCCTGTGTGGACCCTCTGGTGCTTCTTCAGGTTACCAGCCTCAGCGAGCGCATATGACACTGGGTACAGCCTGAAGGGTTTCTCCCCTGTGTGGACCCTCTGGTGGATCTCCACCTTCTGGAGGCAGCTGAAGCCTTTGTTACAGAACATGCATAGGAACCGCTTTCTCTTTACTTTTGCCTGATGTCGCTCCTCTACCCCGTGCCTGGGCCCTTTGGCCCTTTGAGTTCAATACCTGATCGAAAAGGACGCAGTCCTGTGAATCGGAAGGTCCCATCGACATGGACACTGGCTCGCAATCCTTGAGTGCGTGTAATGGGGAGTGGGTCGTGACATTTGGATTTGTCTCTAAGCTTTCCCTGTAATCTAAGAAATCTCTGCCTTGTGAGTGTCCTTCTCCTAAGTGAGTCTTGTCTGCATTCCATGTCAGAGGAACGTCTCCATCCACTTTCACAGTCACATCATCTACGACTGTAACCTCCCCTTTCTTATCTAGGCACCCTTCAGAGTATACACTACTACTGTACCGGTTCCAGTCCTCTCTAGACAGATCAGTCTGTGTCTCTAAACCCAAGGGCATGATGCCAGGGTCCATCTCTGTAGTGTAAGAACATGACAGATCATTGCCAGTCTCTAATGCATCACCTGAGTCCCGATGAGAATGAACAGTCCTCGAGTTACCGTAAAGTAAATACTCTGAGCCGGAAGCAGGACAGCCCAGTCTCCCCAGCCCCAGTCTCTCAGGGTCTGATCTGTGGTCAGATCCTGTGTGTAAGAGCCTGTGTGTTACAGTTAAAGTATCCGTGTCTGTCTCTGACTTGAGGACGGCGTTCTGCGTTCCCACTGACCTCCGTGATTCTGCGTCGGGTGCTGGGCGGCGCTGGGGCGATGGTGGTGGGGTCCTTTGTGGCTACATGGGGCTCTACAGCCGCTTGAGTCTGGGTGTCTCTGCTGTGCCGTGGGTCCTCCTCTCCTTCAGACCTCTCCTGCTTGACCCCAGGACCTGCAGCCTCTGCATCTGCAGACTGACACAGGAAGAGAGTTTATTACCGGTATATGAGTTGAATTGGATAACAATGTCGTAGGGAAGTCTCACAAGCTCCCCTATGGCAGATAAATAAGGATGTACATGTAAACAAGTGAATACCTGAGGAGCCTTACTGAAATAAACGGCCACATTTGACTTACAAAGTAACTGTAATATTTTATGCAACACTATTACTAACCTCTATCATGCGATAACGTGCTGGGTTGAGGTTCCACCCCTCATCAACAGTGATTGGTTGGTCATCTCTCCATGTATTGCATCCCGCTGGCTTCACAAAGCTCCTGTGGCCTCCAGTGAGATGTCCTTCACCTGAGAGAGTGATTGGGGGAAAAGAGGTGTTTAGGTTAGCTACTTTCAATGCTTAATGGTATATTATACACTATTGACATGGTCTAGAAACGGGTCAACATTGAGCACATCTATCTCCTAAATGTTTTGGCATTCAGGTCCAAAAAGTTACTTTCTGACCACTTCTACCATCAGAAAATATTAATAGAAAGTTTCGTTCAAATCAAAAGGGGTGTGGTCGAAAAAGTGATTTAAATCAAATTGAACTACCCAATATCATATTCTAAACAGATTATTGATTTACTGCATTATCTATTATTTGCTCACTAAAACAATGTGATGCTGGAACATAATCAATCGAGCTATAAATAGAAATGTTTCCGTTAAGCTCATTTGGGGGGAAAAAAGACGTGGAACGACCCTATTGTGTATTTCTACAAGATAGCTAAGTAATCAGGTGAATTATTGCGTAGTATCCAAAAACTGACCAAGAAGCAATTCTGGTTAAGCATATGTGGTTAACACATCTAAAGACACACATGCACATTGGAACGGTGCGACAGCCCCCTCGGCCTTGCAAAATGTACCTCTTTCCATTCCTTTGTATTGGTCGAGGATGTTGACACTACTGGGACGACTGGCGAGGACGCGATCTCGCGTTGTCCTCTCTGCGCGCTCCCGTGCCTGCTTCAGTTCCAATAGCTGTAGTTTCCTCCGCAATCCACTGTTTTCTTTCTGGCTTTGAGTTATTTCCAAACGAAACACTGCATAGTCGTCGTCTACGAGTTTACAGATATTTGCAACGGCTTCATTCGCTAGCACCTCCATAATGGAGGCTATTTGAGTGTGAAAAACTACACAGTCAGCCATTGTTACTAACGATTGCAGCTAGCTTTACCTAGACAACATCAACCAAGTCCTGTCTCCAACGCGAATGAAAGACTACCTGGGGCAAGTATGTGATGCTGTGCAGTCGTTAAATTAGCAATATTGCGAGTTCCATGGTGGTAATAAATGTCTAAATTACAACAATAAAAACGCTAACGTGAAAATTGTAAATGGTCAACGCTTACTTCCGTTTACTTCTTCGGTAAGATTTTGTGGCGAATTTCACGCCAAAGGTGTATTGCCGCCACCAACTGGACGGGGTGAAAGAATGCACAAAAATCCCATTATGGGGAAGGGGAAATAACATCAAATCAAATCACATTTTATTGGTCACATGCGCCGAATACAACAGGTGCAGACATTACAGTGAAATGCTTACTTACAGCCCTTAACCAACAGTGCATTTATTTTAAACAAAAAAGTAAGAATAAAACAACAACAAAAAAAGTGTTGAGAAAAAAAGAGCAGAAGTGAAATAAAGTGACAGTAGGGAGGCTATATATACAGTAAAATAAAGTGACAGTAGGGAGGCTATATATACAGCTATATATACAGGGGGGTACCGTTGCATAGTCAATGTGCGGGGGCACCGGCTAGTTGAGGTAGTTGAGGTAATATGTACATGTGGGTAGAGTTAAAGTGACTATGCATAAATACTTAACAGAGTAGCAGCAGCGTAAAAAGGATGGGGGTGGGGGGGGCAGTGCAAATAGTCCGGGTAGCCATGATTAGCTGTTCAGGAGTCTTATGGCTTGGGGGTAGAAGCTGTTGAGAAGTCTTTTGGACCTAGACTTGGCACTCCGGTACGCTTGCCGTGCGGTAGCAGAGAGAACAGTCTATGACTAGGGTGGCTGGAGTCTTTGACAATTTTGAGGGCCTTCCTCTGACACCGCCTGGTATAGAGGTCTTGGATGGCAGGGAGCTTTGCCCCAGTGATGTACTGGGCCGCACGCACTACCCTCTGTAGTGCCTTGCGGTCAGAGGCCAAGCAGTTGCCATACCAGGCGGTGATGCAACCAGTCAGGATGCTCTCGATGGTGCAGCTGTAGAATTTTTGAGGATCTGAGGACCCATGCCAAATTTTTTAGTCTCCTGAGGGGGAATAGGCTTTGTCGTGCCCTCTTCACGAACTGTCTTGGTGGTGTTTGGACCATGATAGTTCGTTGGTGATGTGGACACCAAGGAACTTGAAGCTCTCAACCTGTTCCACTACAGCCCCGTCGATGAGAATGGGGGCGTGCTCAGTCCTCTTTTTTTTTCTGTAGTCCACAATCATCTCCTTTGTCTTGGTCACGTTGAGGGAGAGGTTGTTGTCCTGGCACCACACGGCCAGATCTCTGACCTCCTCCCTATAGGCTGTCTCATCGTTGTCGGTGATCAGGCCTACCACTGTTGTGTCGTCGGCAAACTTAATGATGGTGTTGGAGTCGTGCCTGGCCATGCAGTCATGGGTGAACAGAGAGTACAGGAGGGGACTGAGCACGCACCCTGAGGCCCCGTGTTGAGGATCAGTGTGGCAGATGTGTTGTTACCTACCCTTACCACCTGGGGGCGGCCCGTCAGGAAGTCCAGGATCCAGTTGCAGAGGGAGGTGTTTAGTCCCAGGATCCTTAGCTTAGTGATGAGCTTAGAGGGCACTATGGTGTTGAATGCTGAGCTGTAGTCAATGAATAGGCATTCTCACGTAGGTGTTCCTCTTGTCCAGGTGGGAAAGGGCAGTGTGGAGTGCGATAGAGATTGCATCATCTGTGGATCTGTTGGGGCGGTATGCAAATTGGAGTGGGTCTAGGGTTTCTGGGATTATGCTGTTGATGTGAGCCATGACCAGTCTTTCAAAGCACTTCATGGCTACAGACGTCAGTGCTCCTGGGTCGGTAGTCATTTAGGCAGGTTATCTTAGAGTTCTTGGGCACGGGGACTATGGTGGTCTGCTTGAAACATGTTGGTATTACAGACTCAGTCAGGGACATGTTGAAAATGTCAGTGAAGACACTTGCCAGTTGGTCAGCACATGCTCGGAGTACACGTCCTGGTAATCCGTCTGGCCCTGCGGCCTTGTGAATGTTGACCTGCTTAAAAGTCTTACTCACATCGGCTACGGAGAGCGTGATCACATAGTCGTCCCGGAACAGCTGGTGCTCTCATGCATGCTTCAGTGTTGCTTGCCTCGAAGCGAGCATAGAAGTGGTTTAGCCTCGTCTGGTAGGCTTGTGTCACTGGGCAGCTCGCGGCTGTGCTTCCCTTTGTAGTCTGTAATAGTTTTCCAAGCCCTGCCACATCCGACGAGCGTCAGAGCCAGTGTAGTATGATTCAATCTTAGACCTGTATTGACTCTTTGCCTGTTTGATGGTTCGTCGGAGGTCATAGCGGGATTTCTTATAAGCGTCCGGGTTAGAGTCCCGTTCCTTGAAAGCGGCAGCTCTACCCTTTAGCTCAGTGCGGATGTTTCCTGTAATCCATGGCTTCTGGTTGGGGTATGTACGTACGGTCACTGTGGGGACGACATCATCGATGCACTTATTGATGAAGCCAGTGACTGATGTGGTGTACTCCTCAATGCTGTCTGAAGAATCCCGGAACATGTTCCAGTCTGTGCTAGCAAAACAGTCCTGTAGCTTAGCATCTGCGTCATCTGACCACTTTTTATTAGCGAATCACTGGTGCTTCCTGCTTCAGTTTTTGCTTATAAGCAGGAATCAGGAGGATAGAGTTATGGTCAGATTTGCCAAATGGAGGGCGAGGGAGAGCTTTGTATGCGTCTCTGTGTGTGGAGTAAAGGTGGTCTAGAGTTTTTTCCCCTCTGGTTGCACATTTAACATGCTGGTAGAAATGAGGTAGAACGGATTTAAGTTTCCCTGCATTAAAGTCCCCGGCTACTAGGAGCGCTGCATCTGGATGAGCGTTTTCCTGTTGATTAATGGCCTTGTACAACTCATTCAGTGCAATCTTAATGCCAGCATTGGTTTGTGGTGGTAAATAGACAGCTATGAAAAATATAGATGAAAACTCTCTTGGTAAATAGTGTGGTCTACAGCTTATCATAAGATACTCTACCTCAGGCGAGCAAAACCTTGAGACTTCCTAGTATTTGATTTTGTGCACCAGCTGTTGTTTACAAATATACACAGACCGCCACCCCTTGTCTTACCAGAGTCTGCAGTTCTGTCCTGTCGATGTAGTGTATAGCCCGCTAGCTGAATGTTGTCATTGTTGTCGTTCAGCCACGACTCCGTGAAACATAAGATATTACAGTTTTTAATGTCCCGTTGGTAGGATAACCGTAATCTTAAATCGTCAATTTTATTCTCAAAAGATTGAACGTTGGCTAATAGGATTGATGGGAGAGGCAGTTTACTCGTTCGCCGTCGGATCTTACAAGGCACCGGATCTGCGTCCACGATATCTCCGTCTCTTCCTCACGCGAATGACGGGGATCTGGGCCTTGTCGGGTGTCTGTATGATATCCTTCGCGAACGCCTCGTTGAAGAAAAAGTCTTCGTCCAATTCGGGTGAGTAATCGCTGTCCTGATATCCGAAGCTCTCTTTGGTTATAAGAGACGATGGCAGAAACATTATGTACAAAATAAATTACAAAATAAGCGGAAAAACACACATAATAGTACAATTGGTTAGAGGGCTGTAAAACGGCAGCCATCTTCTTCCGGGGCTGTTCTACATTATTCCACACAAACTACAAAACATTTACAAAAACAAAAAAATCCCACTCCTTCAGTCATTCAAAAACTCAGAGACCCTGCTAAGGCTCTGGGGGCATGAGAGGGTGAGACTGCATGAGACAGTACTCCATCTGTCATTATGTTGTCTTATAATGGTCATATTCTGGTCACGATGTCATACGACCAAAAAATGACTAGTTTAAGACATCTTTTTCTGAGATAAAAATATTGGATTTAAGCTGATTGGCCACTCTTTAAAGAGATTATCCGGTACTTTTGTATAATTTTTTTAGCCAGTAGTTCTGAGACCAGTAGTTTTGGCACTCACACGCCAAAAGTGGTCCCCGAAAATTGGGTTACGTCACATATGTCCAGATATGTGCACCACGTCACTGCACTCGCTCTGCTGTGTCCACTGAGCCGTTGGGCCCACCCCTGCAACCTCATTGGATAATGCTGCGAGGGCTGAAGTACATTGGCTAGAACTTGAATTGCTAGGGGGCTGGCCCCAGGTGGGGGAAATTTAGGGAAAATGGCTTGGCAAAACTTCAAGAAAACAGTCGCTTCAAAACTGAAACAGTAATTCTGCTCATAGATTATGCATGTATGAACTACACATTGACACATCCAGCCAAAAGCAGGAGTTAAAAAAAATACACTACATGGCCACAAGTATGGCCCTTCAAATTAGTGGATTCGGCTATTTCAGCCACACCCGTTGCTGACAAGTGTATAAAATCGAGCACACAGCCATGCAATCTCCATAGACAAACATTGGCAGTAGAATGGCTCCTACTGAAGAGTTCAGTGACTTTCAACGTGGCACCGTCATAGGATGCCACCTTTCTAACAAGTTAGTTCGTCAAAATTCTGCCCTGCTAGAGTTGACCGGTCAACTGTAAGTGCTGTTATTGTGAAGTGGAAACGTCTAGGAGCAACAACGGCTCAGCCACAAAGTGGTAGGCCACACAAGCACACAGAATGGACTTCCAAGTGCTGAAGCACGTAGCGCGTAAAAATAGTCTGTCCTCGGTTGCATCACACTACCGAGTTCCAAACTACCTCTGGAAGCAACGTCAGCACAATAAAAGTTAGTCGGAAGCTTCATGAAAATGGTTTCCATGGCCGAGCAGCCGCCACCAGCCTAAGATCACTATGGAGTGGTGTAAAGGTCGCTGCCATTGGACTCTGGAACAGTGAAAACGTGTTCTCTGGAGTGATGAATCACGCTTCATCATCTGGCAGTCCGTTGGACGAATCTGGGTTTGGCGGATGCCAGGAAAACGCTACCTGCCCGAATGCATAGTGCCAACTGTAAAGTTTGGTGGAGGAGGAATAATGGTCTGGGGCTGTTTTGCATGGTTCGAGCTAAGCCCCTTAGTTCCAGTGAAGGGAAATCTTAACTCTACAGCATTGCTGCCCAACCCTCTTCCTGGGGATCTACTGTCCTCTAGGTTTTCAGTCCAACCCTCATTTAGCGTATCTGATTCAGCTAGTTAAGGTCTTGTTGAGCAGCTAATAAGTAGAATCAGGTGTGTTAAATTAGGGTTGGACTGAAAACCCACAGGACGATAGATCTCCAGGAAGAGGGTTGGACAGCCCTGCTCTACAGCATACAATGATGACATTCTAGACGATTCTGTGCTTCCAACTTTTGTGGCAACTGTTTGGGGAAAGCCCTTTCCTGTTTCAGCATGACAAAGCAAGGTCCATACAGAAATGGTTTGTCGAGACCGGTGTGGAAGAACTTGACTGGCCTGCACAGAGCCCTGACCTCAACCCCCTTGAATACCTTTGGGATGAATTGGAATACCGACTTGAGAGCCAGGCCTAATCGCCCAACCTCACTAATGCTCGTGGCTGAATGGAAGCAAGTCCCCCACAGCAATGTTCCAACATCTAGTGGAAAGCCTTCTCAGAAGAGTGGAGGCTGTTATAGCAGCAAAGGGGGGACCAACTCCATATTAATGCCCATGATTTTGGAATGAGATGTTCAACGAGCATGTGTTGACATACTTTTGGACATGTAGTGTACTTTCTTAGTAGCCAAAGTACTGCCGCATGTCTTTAAGGGCTGCAAAATGAGCAGGGATGTACCCAGAAGATCCAACACGTTTGCTTAAAGCTGCACTAGGGTCAGATAACATTCCTGTGTAGATTAAGACACCGCGGAGCCGGCGGGAGATATGGCTCGGAAAATTTACCTCAATCCAGGGATTAGAAATGCGTTGTACTCCGAATTGTCCCATTATCCCAACTGTTACACAGAGAAGATTGAACGACTGCTAGCAGTAGCCACAGCAGCCATTATGGATGAATCCCGGAACATATTCCAGTCTGTGCTAGCAAAACAGTCCTGTAGTTTAGCATCCGCTTCATCTGACCACTTCCATATTGAGTGCGTCACTGGTACTTCCTGTTTGAGTTTTTGCTTGTAAGCAGGAATCAGGAGGATTAAGTTATGGTCCGATTTGCAAAATGGAGGGTGGGGGAGAGCTTTGTATGCGTCTCTGTGATCTAGAGTTTTTATCCCTCTAGTTGCACAGGTGACATGCTGGTAGAAATGAGGTAAAACATATCAGTTTTCCTGCATTAAACTCACCGGCCATTGGGGGCCGCCTCTGGATGAGCATTTTCTTCTTTGCTTATGGCCCTATACAGCTCGTTGAGTGCGGTCTTAGTGCCAGCATCGGTTTGTGGTGGTAAATAGACAGCTACGAAAAATACAGATCAACTCTCTTGGTAAATAGTAGGGTTTACATGATGAGGTATTCTAACTCAGGCGAGCAGAACCTCGAGACTTCCTTAATATTAGAGACACACCGCTACCCCTGTTCTTACCGTACTCTGCCATTCTGTCCTGCCGATGCATAGAAAAACCAGCTAGATTTATATTATCCATATCCTTGTTCCAGCCATGACACTGAGAAGCATAGTATATTACAGTTCTTAATGTCCCGTTGATAGGATCGTCTCGGAATGGAGCTCGTCCAGTTTATTTTTTCAGCGATTGCTCATTTGCCAATAGAACAGAGGGGAGATGCGATTTATTCATTTGCCGCCGTAGTCTCGCCAGGGTGCCTCGGCGGCCTCTATAATGCCTTCTATGAGTGTCTGGGATTAGGGCCTGGTCCGGGATAATCAATATGTCTTTAGCTTCCGACTCACTGAAGTAGAAGTTCATATCCAAATCGAGGTTAGTGAGAGCTGTTCTTATGTCCAGAAGCTCTTTACGGTCATAGGAAACGATGGCGGAAACATTATGTACCAAAAAAAGACACAAAATAGCACTATTGGTCAGGAGCCCGTAAAACTGACGCCATTCCCTCCGGCGCCATTCAATAATTCGTAACATCTTGTAGGAATTGTAATTCGTAACATATCAGACAAATTCTAATTTGTAACATATCATACGAAATGGATGATGGACTTCCACAAATTAATACCTACCATACGAAACGTAACATATCATAACGTTTACTCTGGTCCAACGTTAAATCAACTCGGAAGTTCAAAGACACTGAGTTCTTCCATAGAAGCCGCTTCTCCATAGGTATAATTCTGTGGGCCTAATTCAGATAATGCATGTCATAAGAAGATGCCCAGCGCTTCAAGGCAAGCTTCCTCCATCCTCTCTCTCCTCACCCGCAAAATGTCAATTGCATCTCGCACCCTACACTGTGACTGGCAGGACAGCGTGTGTGTTTGTCTTTCATTATTATTAAACCATGCTGTTACGGCAAAATACAATTTGCTCTTAACGACTTTCCTATGCAGATTAAATCAGCACCTGCTCCATAGCAAGCTGCTCTATCTGCACTGGGAAGTAATTTAATGTTGAGCTAAATGTAAAGAACATTTTGATTTCAGAGGTTTATAAAGGAACAGAAAGGAACAATATAAACCGTAACTTTTTTTTTTGTTCGAACCCCCTGCTGAAAAGTAGTAAGTAGTAGAACATTTGAGAAAGTTGTCAATGATGAGATTCGAACACGCAACCTTTGGGTTGCTAGACATTCACATTATAAACCCACCCATCCACCCCGACCAACCACCTTCCTTGCGTTTTTGCCTTAAGTAACCTTCTGTCTTATGTAACCATACCAAATGTAACATGTCATACTAATGTGAGTGTCCCGGATTTACATTTACTATGTTACGTCTAGTCTATGAGACCAGGCTGGAACGCTTCACATCCCTAGCTTATGAAACACATTCCAGACACTGGCTCTTGCTATTTTACTATAACTGATTTGACAGAGAAATATCAGCTAGACAGGATAGTCAGCTGCAGCTATCACCAAGCTAAGCTAGGCCCCGTTTACACTGAAGAGAAAGGATCTTATTGGTTGGTGTCATATAGTTAAAATGGTGTGGTTAAATGAAAAAGGTATGCGCGCTGTTCTTTCAAATACGGTACTGCTTATTACATTACACATCCAATCTCCTATGACCAACATCTTTCAAGCTGAGAGCAGACTTTTTTTAGAAAGAACAGTGTGTTAGCAAGAATATAGTAGAAAATAATAATTAAACTATTCCATTTACATCACCTCAGTAAGGTAAATATTCAACTGCCCTTGTTCTAGCCTAGGTTTACTGTCTCTCTAAAAAACGGTATCTACACCAGCCTGTTAATTACCCTCTTACCCCAAGACACTTGACATGTTAACTGTAATACAGTGGGTATCATAAATATTCACCCCCCTTGGAATTTTTCACATTTTGTTGCGTTACAAAGTGGGATTGAAATAGATTTAGTGATTTTTTTTGTCATTGATCTACACAAAATACTCCATAATGTCAAAGTGAAAAGAAAATTCTACAAATGTTTACAAATTAATACAATTGTAATAACTAAAATATAGCATAAGTATTCAGCCCCTTTGTTCAGACAAGCCTAAATTAGTTCAGGAGTAAAGTTTGGCTTAACAAATCACATAATAAGTTACATGGATTCACTGTGTGAAATAGGGATTGACCTGATCTTTGAATGACTACCCCTTCCTCTGTCCCCCATACATACAGTGCCATATTTTGCTACGTTAGAGCCTTATACTAAAATTGATTAAATACACATTTTCCCTAATCAATCTACACACAATACCCCATTATTACAAAGCGAAAACAGATAATAAAAAACAGAAATACCTTATTTACAGAAGTATTCAGACCCTTTGCTATGAGACTCGAAATTGAGCTCAGGTGCATCCTGTTTCCATTGATCATCCTTGAGCTGTTTCTACAACTTCATTGGAGTCCACCTGTGGTAAATTGAATTGATTGAACATGATTTGGAAAGGCACACACCTGTCATTATATGGTACCACAGTTGACAGTGCATGTCAGAGAAAGAAACTAAGCCATGAGGTTGAAGGAATTGTCCGTAGAGCTCCGAGACAGGATTGTGTCGAGGCATAGATCTGGGGAAGGGTACCAAAACATTTCTGCAGCATTGAAGGTTCCCAAGAACACAGTGGCCTCCATCATTCTTAAATGGAAGAAGTTTGGAACCACTAAGACTCTTCCTAGAGCTGGCCGCCTGGCCAAACTGATCAATCGGGGGAGAAGGGCCTTGGTCAGGAGGTGACCAAGAACCCGATGGTCACATTAGAAATACATCAAAACACAATCATGTTGAAGTAAAGAGCCCTGCCAACTAATAGAAACACTTATATTTCATTTTGGATAACTGTTTCTGTACATTTAAGAAACATTGCCTTGTGCCTTGTAATTCCATTAACAAAGACCCACATCTTTTAAGATATTTTCTAAAATCTCTCCCTCATGAGGGAGGATAATGAAAGTTTACAGAAGTTACAAGTGAAGGTAGACTTACCAATTAGTTATAGTGTTTTTACTGATATCAAGTTTGTTTATTAATTATTAAGGGATTAAGACTTATAATTCTGTTACCAAATCGGTAATGGAATTACTGGAATTAAATTGGCTACCATGGGAAATCATAGTAATCACAAACCACAGTTAGGTCACCTGCTACTGTCCTTCCTTCCGCTAGCATACTATTATGTTCAGCTCCTAACTGTTTTCTTTCTCTTTCTGTCATCTGGTGGACAAAGCAAGACTGTGAAAACAGTCTGGACAAACCCACACTCTCACTCACTCACCCACTCTCTCTCCTCTCCAGTTAATGTCTCCTCTCCCGTCTCCTACCACCTACCCTCTTTCCATTTACTGTAACAAGCATCCTCACCCACTGAGCACCAAGGGAAACCGGACGTCCATGGATGTTGAAAAGTAGTTGAACTTTGGTCAGTCCACCGTGGGCTGACCAATTCTGAACCAATCATAGATGTCTGTGTTTCACAAGTTTGGAAAGTACAGTAGAGTTCAGTACAGTCAAGTAGATTATAATGTACCGTACTGAACATATCTACTTTACTGTACTGTACTGTGCTGTCCAAACTTGTGAAACATAGTCGTATATGATTGGTTCAGATTTGTCTGGTCCAGACCACTTAATTGTGGTCTTGTTTGGGGGCAGAGCTCATTAGAATAATAGCCAGTGCGTAGAATAATACACAAATATGCAAAGGAGGATATTGCATATTTCTACCTTTGTGTACCTATTCAGGATACATCACCACGAAGAGAACGATATTCATATCCTAATTTTGCATTTCTGTATAGTACAGATCAGGGACCCATGATGTAATTCCGTTACCGGATGTAAATCCACTTCACTTACTGTAGTTCAATAACCAAAATATATTTTTTCAAACTCAAGGTGTCATGTCATAGCTGACACCCCATTCTTTCTGCAGAAATTTTTTGAATCTTAATTCAGAGCAGATATTTAACAGTTTTTGGAAAACGTGGTCACATAAAAATACATGTTTTTTGTTTGGTAACATTTTAAAGTGAAAAATCTGAGTCTCAGCGTAAATCCGTTATTGTGGAATTGCCCAAATTGAACAGAAATGCATAAAGGTTTATATAAGGAACTCTTTGCTGTACACACAGAAACATGACATTATAAAATGTTAACCACAGTCAAGCCCTTCTCTAACACTGTGATTCAAGTACCTAACAATATGGAGCCATTGGAGTTTATCAAAAAAAAGGTTGATATGTGTTGATTTAAGTATAATATTTTGGTTCGACTGAGATAAAGGAACCTCAGTCGCTGCAATGATACAAAAATAACCAAGTCAGTCAGCCCAGAGTCAATTTTGTATTTAATTTCAGCAACACTCACATAACGTGAAGTACAGTACTTTTATTGCACAAAACGATACGTGGCAAGTAGAATAACTGTTCTCACTATGGTAACACTTAACATTTTCTGTAAATCTGGTACCATCGCTTTGATAAAATAAATTTTTAAATACTTTCGAAAAGGTTCAACATTACATTACACGGATCTTATCTAATTTGTCAAGTGAATTAAGGCACTATCATTATCTCACTATAAAAACACCAATATCAACCTAAAAGGGACATACAGTGCCTTGCAAAAGTATTCATCCCCCCTTGGCTTTTTTCCTATTTTGTTGCATTACAACCTGTAATTTAAATCGATTTTGTATTTGGATTTCATGTAATGGACATACACAAAATAGTCCAAATTGGTGAAGTGAAAAATGCTAAAAAATAAATAACGGAAAAGTGGTGCGTGCATATGTATTCACCCCCTTTGCTATGAAGCCCCTGAATAAGATCTGGTGCAACCAATTACCTTCAGAAGTCACATAATTAGTTAAATAAAGTCCACCTGTGTGCAATCTAAGTGTCACATGATCTCAGTATATATACACCTGTTCTGAAAGGCCCAAGAGTCTGCAACACCACCAAGCAAGCGGCACCATGAAGATCAAGGAGCTCTCCAAACAGGTCAGGGACAAAGTTGTGGATAAGTACAGATCAGGGTTGGGTTATAAGAAAATATCTGGTCAGATGAGACTAAAATTGAGCTTTTTGGCCATCAAGGAAAACGCTATGTCTGGCGCAAACCCAACACCTCTCATCACCCCGGGAATACCATCCCCACAGTGAAGCATGGTTGTGGCAGCATCATGCTGTGGGGATGTTTTTCATCGGCAGGGACTGGGAAACTGGTCAGAATTGAAGGAATGATGGATGGTGCTAAATACAGGGACATTCTTGAGGGAAACCTGTTTCAGTCTTCCAGAGATTTGAGCCTGGGACGGAGGTTCACCTTCCAGCAGGACAATGACCTAAGCATACTGCTAAAGCAACACTCGAGTGGTTTAAGGGGGAAACATTTAAATGTCTTGGAATGGCCTAGTCAAAGCCCAGACCTCAATCCAATTGAGAATTTGTGGTATGACTTAAAGATTGCTGTACACCAGCGGAACCCATCCAACTTGAAGGAGCTGGAGCAGTTTTGCCTTGAAGAATGGGCAAAAATCCCAGTGGCTAGATGTGCCAAGAGACACACCCCCAAGAGACTTGCAGCTGTAATTGCTGCAAAGGGTGGCTCTACAAAGTATTGACTTTGGAGGGGTGAATAGTTACGCACGCTCAAGTTGTCTGTTTTGTTGCATCTTCAAAGTGGTAGGCATGTTGTGTAAATCAAATGATACAAACCCCCATTTTAATTCCAGGTTGTAAGGCAACAAAATAGGAAAAATGCCAAGGGGGGTGAATACTTTCGCATGCTACTGTTGTTGTCACTCTTAATCAGTGAAGCATTTTTACAGACCCCATCACACCAACCATCACCATATCTACTCTGCCTCATCATACTAATTCTTTCCTCAGTTCACCTCATCCAGTTGAAGTTCCCTATATATCCAAAACCAAAATAATTGACTACAAACTAACTAGTAATATATTACGTCACTATACTCTATACATGGCCAGTGTGCATTTTCTGCTGGTGTATCCTGAGGTAGCTTCTCTCTGAGAACCTCTTCCCGCAGTGCGTACAGGCTGAACGGCCTCTCTCCCGTGTGGATCTTCAGGTGCATCTTCAACTGGTGCTGGTGGGAGAACCTCTTCTCACACTGGGGACAGCTGTAGGGTTTCTCCCCTGTGTGGACCCTCTGGTGCCTCTTCAGGCTGGATGAGTGGGAGAAATTGGCCCGGCACAGGTGGCAGCCGAATGGTTTCTCCCCTGTGTGCATCCTCTGGTGGATCTCCACCTGTTTGGGGGAAACTGAAGGCTTTCCCACAGAACGAACACGGGAAGCGCTTCTCTTTGGCGCTGCCACCCTTACTGATTCCGTCTCTACTACTGTCATTTGTCAATTGGCTTGTGTAGCCATTTAGTGTTGAGGCACTGGCATTGTCTGAGGTCTGGTTTAACATTAGGAGAGTGTGAGGAGGACGAAGGCCAGGGAGTGTCTGTATTGTTGCAGGGTCCATGTTCCAGTTGATAGATCCTATAGAAGGCAGGCTGAAGGCAGCACCTGTTAGGGGGTTAACCTGAGGCACCATCAGCCCCTCTGAATCACAACTATAGGAGCAGGATGGAGCATCGCTAGCCGAGTCTGTGTCTGTTCTCTCCCGCCGCATACGGACACCTCCCCGTCCCTGCAGACCAAGTCTACGCCTCGCCCTGGTCTCAACCAGTCTGTTGTCATGGAGACTACGTTCGGTTGTTTTTTTATGTTCGTCTCTCTGGTTAACAGTGTTGTTCCCCAGCCCAGAGTTGAGGACGCTGTCCCATCCACTGTCCTCCACTATATCACCTCTGGTCCTGGCCTGCTCAGTGATGTCATCCCCCAGGCCCTTGGCTGCACCCGTCTGGGTCTGGGAATCCAAGATGGCCGCCCAGTCTCCTCTGTTAGCCTCCAGCCAATCACCTGCAGGAAGAGGTTACAAAATAGACTTTACAAACATGGCAGAGAAAACTCTACATATGGAGGTTTTTTTGGTCAATTACCTATTCAAGTTCATACATTGTAATGTGTGTTTTTGTATGTAAACATAAATTGCATTGATTTCTTCTTATGGAATGAAGAAAAAAATGAAAGAATAAGGGTTGTTCCACGAAATGAGTGCCTTTTACATCACTTTCATATTTTAGCTAGAAATTATGCACCAATATTGCATTTTAAAATGAAGGGCCCTTTAATATAGACCACATGAAGAATTTAATAAATCAGATATTTTATATGAATAACATTTCTAGTCTGTATCAAAATTCAGCATTTTGACATTTCCCCTTTGTGCATCTACTGTGACTCGTAGGAAGATTTTAACCCACTTAACCCCAACATTTCTCTACGTTTTCACCATCATTAAGTAATTTTTTGCTTTGGCAAAGTAATTACTGAAGATTATATCCACAGAGTAGTGTTATCAACCTGACCTTCAGTATGCTGATCTGTATATCATTTGTATTTCCGGTTTTTATTTTCAATACTGATGCAATTTGCACGTGACAAACACTTGCACAATATGGCTGAGCCTAACCGAACGGCAAACACTACCAGCAGATTGTGAGAAAACGTGCTTCGGTCGACTACATTCGGTTACATTCGGCTATTGTTTACATATTGTGAAATGCGTTAACTGATTGAAAATACAAGTGACAGAACCTACCAGCGCCGCAAAAAGTTGGGTAAACAACACTTTCCTGTATATACCTTATCTCCACCTCCAACCACCAAAAGGACCAACAGCATGAACAACCGGTAAAGTAAGTGTAAATATAATTGTATTCAACATTTTGGCTTGTAGAGACTATTTATTTAAGACTGATAGCCACGGAGTAACCATGGTAACAGTCTGATGTTTAGGCAACCATTCCCCCTGTCACAAGGGGATTTATGGCTGATTTAAGATGAATTTGTCAACCCTGTTACGGTCAACCCTGTTACTTTATTTGGCACTTAATAGTCTTTTTTTTGGAGATAGGAAAAAGTGTTTTTTTATTCAATTGAATATGTGCTCTTTATTTTTACACAAAGTTACACTACTCAAAAGCCACCAAATTGGTGGAATGACCCAATAGCCAGGTGCATCACTATTCCCATTGAAGATCTATTACTGTATGTAGGCTATATGTATTTCTACCTTACCTTGCTCCCCCATCTTTAGTCCACTCAGCAGGTCAATGCTCTCTGGTCCGTCTTCTACTGTCTCCTCTTTGACTAGTAGCAGATCAGGCTTCCCATCCTCCATGTCTACTGACTGTAAGAGATACAGAGATACAGTGAGAAAATCTGATATGAGCACCCTGCGATGGAGTATCTTCTGATTGTGCAATGAGGGATTGCTATGAGTACTATGCAAACGTATTAGTTGTTTTATTGTTTGACACTCTTTAATGGTTTCATAATTCAAAAGACATGGTCCCACACTTAAGACAGAATGTATCAGAGTAGTGCTGATCTAGGATCTTTACATATAACCTTATTCATTATGATCTAAAAGGCAAAACTGATCCTAGATCAGCACTTCTACTCTGAGAGGCTTTGTGGATACGGGCCCTGACCTAATACCATTCAGACAGTAGTTCACAGTGGGCTCACCTCAGTGAGACTGTGTGGTCCTGTGCTGCTCAGCTGGTTCCTCTGTGGGTTCAGGAGGAGGTGTAGTCTGGTTGTCCTCCATGACCATGGTCCCCTCAGGGTTCTCCAGACCCTCCTCACATCCCTCCTCCTTCACCAGCACCATCTCTGGACCCTCCTCCTGGAAGAGACAGGTGATACCATCAGGTACGTACACACCGGACATTTGACTGGAAGCATTTTCATTTATGTGACATTTGAGAAATTTACCGGACCCATATGCATTGGGTGCAT
This sequence comes from Coregonus clupeaformis, assembly GCF_020615455.1. Classification (NCBI taxonomy): domain Eukaryota; kingdom Metazoa; phylum Chordata; class Actinopteri; order Salmoniformes; family Salmonidae; genus Coregonus; species Coregonus clupeaformis. The sequence goes on from NW_025533712.1 coordinate 27,640, forward strand.
GACCTGATTAGGCCGTCCACCCACAGTGCTCAGAATGACAGAAATCACCTTTAGATTATGGTAATTAATCTTACCAGAACATGTAATGGCGTGGATCATTCTTACCGAATTCCCATGCGCACTTTACTTTTCCTCAGCCAACAAGACGAGTAACTCGAACAGCAAAATCACTAGCCTATGTCAATCTACCATCCCCCATAGTAGAAAAGTGTACCTATTATATTGGTCAGCTTGTCGTTCTGTGCGAGAAAGAAGTAGCCTATTCCAAACAGACTCTGGGACAGTTGTGGGACGATAGATCCCAAATTCATCCAACCAGTAGAACTAGGCTACATCAAAAAAAACGTTAAAAAGCAATGAGGTTGCCTCCCGAGTGGCGCAGCGGTCTAAGGCACTGCATCACAGTGCTTGAGGTGTCACTACAGACCCGGGTTCAATCCCAGGTTGTGTCGCAGCCAGCCTTCGACCGGGAGACCCATGAGGCGGCGCACAATTGGCCCAGCCTTGTCCGGGTTAGGGGAGGGTTTGGACAGCTGGGATGTCCTTGTCCCATCGCACTCTAGCGAATCCTTGTGGCGAGCCGGGCGCATGCTTGCTGACTTGGTCGCCAGTTGTACGCCGTTTCCTCCGACACATTGGTGCGGCTGGCTTCCGGGTTAAGCGAGCAGTGTGTCAAGAAGCAGTGCGGCTTGGCAGGGTCGTGTTTCGGAGGATGCATGGCTCTCGACCTTCGCCTCTCCCGAGACCGTATGGGAGTTGCAGCGATGGGACAAGACTGTAACTACCAATTTGGAAATCACGAAATTGGGGAGAAAAAAAAAAGCTATGAGGCTGATTCAACAGATCAGAACGTTTACCTTAAAATGTTGATAAACTATTTTTTCACATTTTTGTGCGAATATTCATTCCATAATGCAATTAGCGGGAAAACGGTCGTTAGCAAAGCGCACCCCACATGCGAGTGTTAAAACAGTTTTGAAGCCACTATTAAAAAAAGAGCTTCTGTTTTTAATTCTCAACTGGTAATTGAAGCATGCTTCCCATTCGCCCTTCAAGTGCATAGGCAACTGTAGGCAATGTGAGTAGGAGGCAGTATGCATTTTGAAAACATTTACTTCATTGTTTGAAACAACGTTTTACTTCACATTATGTGGCATGTCTTACCTTGCTTCAAAGCAGCCTAGCCAAAATCCCACCATAAAAAAACGAGACAATTTCTCAAATGCTCTGTAAATTAAAATGCTGCTGGTCAAATGTCCAGTGCCACATTTTCCTAATGGAAACCCTGGTAGGTATATTTAGTAAGTGTATATTGGTTATAAAGCGCTGTTGGGTGTATGCAGAATAGGGTGAGATCAGATGTGATGTATACTAAAGAGAGTCTCAATTAAAGTCTTAGAATGTAAGTCCCATTTTGTGTTTATTACACATAAACAAGTGTTAAATACACCATATGAAAACCACAAAAAATCTGCATGAACTTCATGAATTGCATTCATTTTCTTAGGAAAATGTTTTAGTTGAATGGAAGTAATGAAATAGGCATTTGTGAACATGATATAGCCTACACAGTACAAACACAATATGTAACAGACTTTTAAGGCTTTATATACAGTATCACACAATGTCTGGATGCAATATTCTACCCAGGAATATTCAACACTCTTAGTCTTACTCACATTATTCCAAATGCATCTGTGGATCTTTTATGCTGACAACAATGACAATTCATCTTTGTCTTTAATGCAGGATTTGATCTAAATGTCAGAAGACCTTTCTCCCGTGTGGACCTTCAGGTGCATCTTCAGGTTACCAGCCTGGGCGAAGCGCATGTGACACTGGGTACAGCTGTAGGGTTTCTCCCCCGTGTGGACCCTCTGGTGCCTCTTCAGGGTGCAAGCCTGGGCAAAGCGCATGTGACACTGGGTACAGCTGTAGGGTTTCTCCCCTGTGTGGACCCTCTGGTGAATCTCCACCTTCTGGGGGCAGCTGAAGCCTTTGTTACAGAACATGCAGAGGAACCGTTTCTCTTTACTATTGCCTGATGTGGCTCCCCCTCCCTGAGCCTTGGCTCTAGCCCTTTTGTTTGAGTTCAATACCTGATCGAAAAGGATGCGACCGTGTGAATCGGAAGGTGCCATCGATGTGGACACTGGGTTGCAGTCCCTGAACGTGAGTAAAGGGAGGTGAGTCACAACATTTTGATTGTTTTCTAAGCTTTCCCTGTAGTCTAAGAAGTCACTGGTGTTGCCCTGCGAGTGTCCTTCTCCTAAGTGAGTCTTGTCTACATTCCATGTCAGAGGAGTGTCACCCTCCACTTTCACAGTCACCTCATCTACGAGCAGACCCTCTCCTTTCTTATCTAGGCACCCTTCAGAGTATACACTACTACTGTACCTGTTCATTTTCCCTCTCATTGGATTAGTATGTGTATCTAAGCCCACAGGCATGTCACCAGGTATCATCTCTGTCTTTGTAGCGTATGAACAGGACGGATCATTGCCAGTCTGTAACGCGTCACCTGAGTCCTGATGGGACAGAACCGGGCTCGAGTTACCATAAAGTAAATACTCTGAGCGGGGAGCAGGAGGACAGCCCAGTCGCCCCAGCCCCATTAAAGTCTCGGTGTCTGTCTCTGACTTGAGGGCGGCGTTCGGCGTTCCACTGACCTCCGTGATGCTGCATCGGGTCCTGGTCTGCACTGGGGCAGTGGTGGGGTCCTCCGTGGCTACAGCTGGTGCCACTCCAGCCGCTGCTCCAGTCTGGATGTCAGTGCTGTGTCGTGGGTCCTCCTCTCCTTCAGTCCTCTCCTGCTTGACCCCAGGACCTGCAGCCTCTGCATCTGCAGACTAACACAAGTACGTTTTTTAATGGGCTTCCAGCTTATATCATCAAATTCATGAAAACGCGGTCAAATAAGATATCCAGTGCCTTCAGAAAGTATTCATACCCCTTGACTTATTCCAAATTTTGTTGTGTTACAGCCTGAATTCAACATTTATTAAATCAATTGTTTTTCTCACCCATCTATACACAATATCCCATAATGACAAAGTGAAAACATGTTTTTAGAATTTTTTTCAAATTTATTGAAAATGAAATACAGAAATATCCCATTTACATAAGTATTCACATCACTTTTGCCAGCGATTACAGCTGTGAGTTTTTCTAGGTAAGTCTCTAAGAGCTTTGCACACCTGGATTATACAATATTTGTACATTATTCTTTTTTAAATTCTTCAAGCTGTCAAGTTGGTTGTTGATCATTGCTAGACAGCCCTTTTCAGGTCTTGCCATAGATTTTCAAGCCGATTGAAGTCAAAACTGTAATTAGGCCACTAAGGAACATTCAATGTCATCTTGGTGTTTTAGGTTATTGTCCTGCTGAAAGCTGAATTTGTCTCCCAGTGTCTGTTGGAAAGCAGACTGAACCAAGTTTTCCTCTAGGATTTTGCCTGTGCTTAGCTCTATTCCTTTACTTTTTATCTTAAACTCCCTAGTCCTTGCCGATGACAAGCATACCCATAACAGGATGCAGCCACCACCATGCTTGAAAATATCAAGAATGGTACTCAGTGATGTGGTGTGTTCGACTTTCCCCAAACAACGCTTTGTATTCAGGACATGAAGTGAATTTCTTTGCCACATTCTTTTGCAGATTTACGTTAGTGCCTTATTGCAAACAGGATGCATGTTTTGGAATATTTGTATTCTTTACAGGCTTCCTTCTTTTCGTTAGAATTGTGGAGTAACTGAAATGTTGTTGATCCATCCTCAGATTTCTCCTATCACAGCCATTACACTCTAACTGTTTTAAAAATCACCATTGGCCTCATGGTGAAATCCCCGAGCAGTTTCCTTCCTCTCCAGCAAATGAGTTAGGAAGGACGCCTGTATCTTTGTAGTGACTGGGTGTATTGATACACTATTCAAAGCCTAATTAATTACTTCACCATGCTCAAAGGTGCCCTTCTTTGCGAGACATGGAAAAACCTCTTTGTGGTTGAATCTGTGCTTGAAATTCACTGCTCGATTGAGGGACCTTACAGATAATTGTATGTGTGGGGTACAGAGATTGGCAAGTTATTCAAAAATCATGTTAACCACTATTATTGAACACTGAATGAGCCCATGCAACTTATGCAATTTGTTAAGCACATTTTTACTCCTGAACTTATTTAGGCTTGCCAAACCAAAGGGGTTGAAAACTCATTGACTCAAGACATTTCAGCTATTAATTTCTAAAAATGTCTACAAACAAAATTCCACAATTACCTCGGAAACACGTATACATTTTTATATATATACAGTACCAGTCAAACGTTTGGACACACCTACTCATTCCAGGGTTTTCTTTATTTTACTATTTTCTACATTGTAGAATAATAGTGAAGACATCAAAACTATGAAATAACACATATATAGTAACCACTTTTTTTTTTTACAAATCAAAATATATTTTATATTTGAGATTCTTCAAAGTAGCCACCCTTTGCCTTGATGACAGCTTTGCACACTCTTGGCATTCTCTCAACCAGCTTCACCTGGATGTATATCAATGTATATTTTAAGCAAATTCTTAACCTACAAAACGAGGGAACCACAAAGTATCACTTTCATGGCATACTGGATAACAATGTCGTAGGAAGTCTCTCAAGCTCCCCTAAGGCAGATAGCTCAAGTGAATAGCTGAAGGGAGCCTTTCTGAAACAAACGGGCCACATTTGATTTACAAAGTGACTGTAATTTCTTATGCACCACTATTACACTAACCTCTATTACGATAACGTGCTGGGTTGAGGTTCCACTCCCCTCATCAACAGTGATTGGTTGGTCATCTCTCCATTTATCGTGTCCCGCTGGCTTCACAAAGCTCCTGTGGCTTCCAATGAGATGTCCGCCACCTGAATGAGTGATTGGGGAAAAGAGGTGGTTAAGTTACCTACTGTCAATGCTCAACAGTATACATTAATGGTCAAAAGTTTTGAGAATGACACAAGTATTGGTCTTCACAAAGTTCGCTGCTTCAGTGTTATGAGATATTTCTGTCAGATGTTACTATGGTATACTGAAGTATAATTACAAGCATTCCATAAGTGTAAAAGGCTTTCATTAACAATTACATTAAGTTTAGGCTTTCATTAACAATTACATTAAGTTTATGCAAAGAGTCAATATTTGCAGTGTTGACCCTTCTTTTTCAAGACCTCTGCAATCCGCCCTGGCATGCTGTCAATTAACTTCTGGGCCACATCCTGACTGATGCCAGCCCATTCTTGCATAATCAATGCTTGGAGTTTGTCAGAATTTGTGGGGTTTTGTTTGTCCACCCGCCTCTTGAGGATCGACCACAAGTTCTCAATGGGATTAAGGTCTGGGGAGTTTCTGGCCATGGACCCAAAATGTCGATGTTTTGTTCTTCCAGCCACTTAGTTATCACTTTTGCCTTATGGCAAGGTGCTCCATCATGCTGGAAAAGGCATTGGTCGTCACCAAACTGTTCTTGGATGGTTGGGAGAAGTTGCTGTCGGAGGATGTGTTGGTACCATTCTTTATTCATGGCTGTGTTCTTAGGCAAAAATGTGAGTGAGCCCACTCCATTGGCTGAGAAGCAACCCCACACATGAATGGTCTCAGGATACTTTACTGTTGGCATGACACAGGACTGATGGTAGCGCTCACCTTGTCTTCTCCGGACAAGGTGTTTTCCGGATGCCCCAAACAATCGGAAAGGGGATTCATCAGAGAAAATGACTTTACCCCAGTCCTCAGCAGTCCAATCCCTGTACCTTTTGCAGAATATCAGTCTGTCCCTGATGTTTTTCCTGGAGAGAAGTGGCTTCTTTGCTGCCCTTCTTTGACACCAGGCCATCCTCCAAAAGTATTTGCCTCACTGTGCGTGCAGATGCACTCACAGCTGCCTGCTGCCATTCCTGAGCAAGCTCTGCACTGGTGGTGCCCCGTTCCCGCAGCTGAATCAACTTTAGGAGACGATCCTGGCGCTTGCTGGACTTTCTTGGGCGCCCTGACGCCTTCTTCACAACAATTGAACCTCTCTTCTTGAAGTTCTTGATGATCCAATAAATGGTTGATTTAGGTGCAATCTTACTAGCAGCAATATCCTTGCCTGTGAAGCCCTTTTTGTGCAAAGCAATGATGACGCACGTGTTTCCTTGCAGGTAACCATGGTTAACAGAGGAAGAACAATGATTTCAAGCACCACCCTCCTTTTAAAGCTTCCAGTCTGTTATTCTAACTCAATCAGCATGTCAGAGTGATCTCCAGCCTTGTCCTCTGATGAGAGAAATAATGAGAGAATCACTGACATGATGGCAGCTGGTCCTTTTGTGGCAGGGCTGAAATGCAGTGGAAATGTTTTTGGGGGATTAAGCTCATTTTCATGGCAAAGAGGGATTTTTCAATTAATTGCGTTTAATCTGATCACTCTTCATGACATTCTGGAGTATATGCAAATTGCCATCATCAAAACTGAGGCAGTAGACTTTGTGAAAATTAGTATGTGTCATTCTCAAAACTTTTGACCACGACTGTATTCACACTATTGACAGTTTTGACACTGTCTAGAATTGCCAAGGATGTAAGGTAACACTTCTCATAACTTCTTGATATACTTCTTTATTGATTGATGTATTATATTCCATGCATCACATCGTTTTCATTGAGTAAATAATAGGAAATGCAGTAAATCAAGAATCTGGTTAGAATATGATAGTGTCTTTGCGCAAGATAGCCAAGTAATCTGGGGAAATATTGCGTACTATCCTAAATCTGACCAAGACCTTATTCTAGGTAACACATCTGAACACATGTGCAGAGGGGAATGGGTACTGAGCTACAGTAGATATGAACCGCGACAGGCCGCGCAGCCTCGGCCTTCCTACCTCTTGCCATTCCTCTGTATTGGTTGAGGATCTTGACACTACTTGGACGACTGGCGAGGACGCGCTCTCGCATTGTCCTGTCTGCGCGCTCCCGTGTCACCTTCAATTCCTGTAGCTGTAGTTTCCTCCGCAATGCCCTGTTTTCTTTCTGGCTTTGAGAAATTTCCAAACGAAGCACAGCATAGTCGTCGTCTACGAGTTTACAGATCTCTGCCACGGCTGCATTTGCTAGCACCTCCATGATGGAGGCTATTTGAGTGTGAAAAACCATACAGTTAGCCATTGTTAGCAGCTAGCTAGCGTTACCTAGATAACATATATCAACCAAGTCCTGTCTCCAACGCGAATTAAAGACTACATGGCGTAAGTATGTGATGCTGTGCACTTAAAATAATCATATTTTGAGCTCCATGGCGTTAATAAACGTCTAAATAATAACGATAACGTGGAAATTGTTCTCGGTCACTGTTCACTTCTGTTTACAGTGAAGAGAAACGTTATTGGTGTGCGTCACATCACAAGGGGTGTGGCTAAATGAAAAGCGTATGCGCGCTGTTCTTTGAAATACGGTAGTGCTTATTACATTTTATAAACTGGGTGGTTCGATCCCTGAATGCTGATTGGTTGACAGCCGTGGTATATCAGAGTATACCACGAGTATGACAAAACAATTAGAGCAGTAAAAATAAATATGTTGGTAACCAGTTTATAATAGCACCCCCTTGTGCCTTATTGCTTAAACATTACACATCAAGGGCTCTATTTTAACAAACCTAACGCAATGGTAAATCTTACCGCTGGCGGTAGGGCTATAGGTTCAGGGGTGTGTCAGATATGTTTGCTATTTTCACAACCATAATTATAAGCGCAGTAGCTGGCGGTGGCGCAAAAGGGCTGGGTTTTGATGAATAAACAAGTTCAAGGTGTGTCAAGGCTTGACCCCTCACTGGCCAATCAGAACGTGCTCCATGGCTAAATATGTGGTTGCTTCAAGTTGTTTATTAAAGGTCTTTCATATACAGTGCATTCAGAAAGTATTCAGACCCCTTGACTTTTTCCACATTTTGTTACGTTACAGCCTTATTCTAAAATGGATGAAATTGTCCCCCCAAATCTACACACAATACCCCATAATGACAAAGCAAAAACATATTTTTTATAGATTTATTAAAATAAAAACTGAATATACATTTACATAAGTATTCAGACCCTTTTACTCAGTACTTTGTTGAAGCACCTTTGGCAGTGATTACAGCCTGGAGTCTTCTTGAGTATGACGCTACAAGCGTGGCACACCTGTATTTGGGGAGTTTCTCCCATTCTTCTCTGCAGATCCTCTCAAGCGCTGCACAGCTATTTTCAGGTCTCTCCAGAAATGTTAGATCGGGTTCAAGTCCGGGCTCTGGCTGGGCCACTCAAGAACATTCAGAGACTTGTCCAGAAGCCACTCCTGCATTGTCTTGGCTGTGTGCTTAGGGTCGTTGTCCTGTTGGAAGGTGAACCTTCGCCCCAGTCTGAGGTTCTGAGTGCTCTGGAGCAGGTTTTCATTAAGGATCGCTCTGTACTTTGCTCCGCTCATCTTTCCCTCGATCCTGACTAGTCTCCCAATCCCTGCCAGTGAAAAACATCCCCACAACATGATGCTGCCACCACCATGCTTCACCGTAGGGATGGTGCCAGGTTTCCTCCAGACATGATGCTAGGCATTCAGGCCAAAAAGTTAAATCTTGGTTTCATCAGACCAGAGAATCTTGATTCTCATGGTGTGAGAGTCCTTTAGGTGCCTTTTGGCAAACTCCAAGGGGGCTGTCATGTGTCTTTTACTGTGGAGTGGTTTCCGTCTGGCCACCCTACCATAAAGGCCTGATTGGTGGAGTGCTGCAGAGATGGTTGTCCTTCTGGAAGGTTCTCCCATCTCCAAAGATGAACTCTGGAGCTCTGTCAGAGTGACCATTGGGTTCTTGGTCACCTCCCTGACCAAGAAGAGCATGTGACACTGGGTACAGAGACAGACACTGAGACTGTAACTGTAACAGACAGGCTCTTACACACAGGATCTGACCACAGATCAGACCCAGAGAGACTGCAGCTGGGACCACTGGGCAGACAGGCTCTTACACACAGGAAACCCGCAGACACTCGGCCCTCCGTGGAATGAGTTTGACGTGCTCTAGACAGATCAGCCTGTGTCTCTAAACCCAAGGGCATGTTGCCAGGGTCCATCTCTGTAGTGTAAGCTTAGCCGCGGAAAGTTGCGGGCTGAGGGTGCTGCAGCACCCCCTGAAAAAATAAATACATATTAATTAATTAAAAAAGATAAATACACTACCGGTCAAAAGTTTTATAACACCTACTCATTCAAGGGTTTTTCTTTATTTTGACTATTTTCTACATTGTAGAATAATAGTGAAGACATCAAAACTATGAAATAACACATATGGAATCATGTAGTAACCAAAAAAGTGTTAAACTAATCAAAATATATTTTCTTCAAATAGCCACCCTTTGCCTTGATGACAGCTTTGTACACTCTTGGCATTCTCACAACCAGCTTCATGAGGTAGTCACCTGGAATGCATTTCAATTAACAGGTGTGCCTTGTTAAAAGTTAATTTGTGGAATTTGTGGAATTTCTTTCCTTCGTAATGCGTTTGAGCCAATCAGTTGTGTTGTGACAAGGTAGGGGGGTATACAGAAGATAGCCCTATTTGGTAAAAGACCAAGTCCATATTATGGCAAGAACAGCTCAAATAAGCAAAGAGAAACGACAGTCCATCATTACTTTAAGACATGAAGGTCAGTCAATACGGAACATTTCAAGAACTTTTAACATTTCTTCAAGTGCAGTACCAAAAAAAAATCAAGCGCTATGATGAAACTGGCTCTCATGAGGACCACAACCGGGAATGGAAGACCCAGAGTTACCTCTGCTGCAGAGGATAAGTTCATTAGAGTTACCAGCCTCAGAAATTGCAGCCCAAATAAATGCTTCACAGAGTTCAAGTAACAGACACATCTCAACATCAACTGTTCAGAGGAGACTGTGTGAATCAGGCCTTCATGGTCGAATTGCTGCAAAGAAACCACTACTAAAGGACACCAATAATAAGAAGAGACTTACTTGGGCCAAGAAACATGAGCAATGTCAATACGGAAATAATTTTGATGTCTTCACTATTATTCTACAATGTAGAAAATAGTAAAAATAAAGAAAAACCCTTGAATGAGTAGGTGTTCTCAAACTATTGACCAGTAGTGTGTAACAAAGTGAAAATGTAGTTTCCATCAACCTCGCGCGCAATGTAGACATCAAAGAACGCCACAGTTCGCGGTAGAGTAGTGGGTGAAACCATTCACTTCAGGAAAAGGGGGTGATATAAATAAAGTTTCCTTTAATTTTGTGTTACTGAATTCATAAAAATATTTGCTGCCATTGTAGTAAAGTTGGTAATATGAGAGGTCTTCCGACTTACCATTTTTTGTACTATTTTCTTTTGAAAGAAAAGCTAGTGAGTTTTGAGTGCTTCTCCCCTATTTGGGAAGTTGGTCTGCTTGCTCTTCAGTCTGAGAGAGATATTCTGAGAGCAGTTTAGTGTCTCCTTCCTCTGTATATAAAAAACTGTTTAAAACTGTATTTTTTATTTTATTTTTATTTCACCTTTATTTAACCAGGTAAGCCAGTTGAGAACAGGTTCTCATTTACAACTGCGACCTGGCCAAGATAAAGCAAAGTAGTGCAATAAAAACAACACAGAGTTACATATGGGGTAAAAAAAACATAAAGTCAGAAATACAACAGAAAATATATATACAGTGTGTGCAAATGTAGCAAGTTATGGAGGTAAGGCAATAAATAGGCTATAGTGCAGAAGTATAACATAAGTGTTTTTGGAAAACGGGTTTATATATCCTAAAGTCAATAGCAAATGTGGCTATGTATATATTTATTTTGCCGTTAATGTATTGAAGACCTATTTCAGCAAGTTAACCAAGTTTTTGCTGGCTTAGCTAGCCATGTTAATGATGAGCTAACTAGCACCGTTGGTCACTGCACTACAACGTCACGCTAGCTATTGCCAGCAGGTGATTTGCTAGCAGGTGACTTATTGAAATTAAGTGAATGTTTATTTTCTTACTACCTTCAAAGGTTTATATAAAAGGGTTGTACTTGTGCTCTGTATTTATGGATTAATATTACTTCACATTGAGGGTATGTATCACTACTGTTGCTCCTATCTAAAATATATATTGTGTTCTACCTAACCAGTGAATGTGTGGCTGTGACCGTCCTGTCAATGCCTGTCTCACTGTTTGATATCTTTACTGCAGGTATGCTTTTCTGTATTTTTGTTATTTTCTAAACACAACCCATGTATACTATACGATCACTTTGTGGATTCAGTCTGAGAGAGATATTGTGAGAGCAGTGAACGTGTGGCTGTGACTGTCCTGTCAATGCCTGTCATCACTGTTTGATTTATTTTACTGCAGATAAAACCGAGTCAACCTGAAGTGTGGGTGTCTGTGTGCCTTTCTTCTGGGGGGATATGTGAAGTTGGTTACATGTGTATATATATTTTTTATTTCACAAAAGTAGTGCACTGGGCCTTTACTAGTCCTGTATTAGTGGACCGGTATAGCCGGTTTGGCCCCAAACATCTTCCCGCAGCTAGGAGTGTAAGAACAAGACGGATCATTGCCAGTCTCTAATGTGTCACCTGAGTCCCGATGGGAATTAACCGTCCTCTGGCTCCGATTACCGTAAAGTAAATACTCTGAGCCGGGAGCAGGACGACAGCCCAGTGGTCCCAGCTGCAGTCTCTCTGGGTCTGATCTGTGGTGTGTAAGAGCCTGTCTGTTACAGTTACGGTCTCAGTGTCTGTCTCTGACTTGAGGACGGCGTCCAGCCTTCCACTAACCTCTGTGATGCTGCGTCAGGTCCTTGGCTGCGAAGGGATGGTGGTGGGGTCCTCCGTGACTACAGGGAGCGCTCCAACTACTCCAGTCTGGATTTCTCTGCTGTGCCGTGTGTCCTCCTCTCCTTCAGACCTCTCCAGCTTGACCCCAGACTGACAAGAAGAGAGGAGGTTATTATCGGAACATGAGTTAAATTGGATAACTATTTCATAGGGAAGTCTCACAATCTCCCCTATGGCAGATAAATAAGGATGTACATGTAAGCAAGTGAATAGCTGAGGGGAGCTTTTCTGAAAAAAAACGGTCAAATTTGATTTACAAAGTAACTGTAATTTTAATGTAACACAATTACACTAACCTCTATCACAATAACGTGCTGGGTTGAAGTTCCAATCCCCTCATCAACAGTGAATGGTTGGTCATCTCCATGTATTGTGTCCCCTGGCATCACAAAGCTCCTGTGGCCTCCAGTGAGATGTCCTTCACCTGAGAGAGTGATTGGGGGAAAAGAGGCGGTTAGGTTAGGTACTGTCAATGCTCAATGGTATATTGTACACTATTGACAGTTTTGACACCGTCTAGAATTAGCCAGGATGAAAGGTAACACTTTGCATAACTTCTTGATATACTTTTTATAGATCGATTGATTCATGCATCATTGTTTTCAATGAGTAAATAATAGGAAATGCAGTAAATCGAGAATCTGGTTTGAATATGATATGTCTTTGCGCAAGATAGCTTAGTAATTGCGGGAATTATTGCATAGTATCCAAAAACTGACCAAGAATCACCGCAGCCTCGGTCTTCTGCAAAATGTACAGTACCTCTTGCCATTCCTCTGTGTGGGTCGACGATCTTGACACTACTGAGACTGGCGAGGACGCGCTCCCGTGCCACTTTCAGTTCCTGTAGCTGTAGTTTCCTCCGCAATGCTCTGTTTTCTTTCTGGCTTTGAGTTATTTCCAAACAAAACACTGCATAGTCGTCATCTATGAGTTTACAGATCTCTGCCACGGCTGCATTGCTAGCACCTCTATAATGGAGGCTATTTGAGTGTGAAAAACCATAGCCATTGTCAGTTAACGTTAGATGTAAATGTAAAATGTTAGCAGCTACAGGTAACTGCTAAAATAAAGGGAAACACCAACAAAGTGTCTTAATAGGGCGTTGGGCCACCACAAACCAGTTGATGGTGGTGGAAAACGCTGTCTCAGGCGCTGCTCCAGAATGCCCGAAAAGTGTTCAATTGGGTTGAGGTCTGGTGACTGAGACACACACACACCTTTTAAACTCCCAATGCTCCTTTGAGACCCGTCTTTCAAAGTCACTGAAATCTCTTCTTCTATAATAATATAATATAATATGCCATTTAGCAGACGCTTTTATCCAAAGCGACTTACAGTCATGCGTGCATACATTATTATTTTTTTGTGTATGGGTGGTCCCGGGGATCGAACCCACTACCTTGGCGTTACAAGCGCCGTGCTCTTCCAGCTGAGCTACAGAGGACCACCTTTATCATGGTAGCCAAAATAATGGGCAACATGACGCTAAGCATGAAGGGATGTTAATTGCTTAATTAACTCAGGAACCTGTGTGGAAACCTTCCTTTCAATATACTTTGTATCCCTCATTTACTTAAGTGTTTCCTTTATTTTGGCATTTACCTGTAGCTAGCTAGTGTTACCTAGATAACATCTGTTAAAGTCCTGTCTCCAACGGGAATTAAAGACTAATGTTACCTGGGGTAAGTATGTGATGCTGTGCAGTTAAATTAGTCATATTTTGAGTTCCATGGTGTTAATAAACGTCTACTTAACAAACAAAAAAAGCAATAACGTGAAAATTGTTGTTGGTCACTGTTCACTTAACGTCACAATGAAGAGAAAGGATCTTATTGGTTGGCTTCATAGCTCAAAGGGTGTGGTTAAATGGAAAAGGTATGGGCGCTGTTCTTTGAAAACCTCCAATGATCAGTATCTTTCAAGATGAGCGCAGACTTGTTTAGAAAGAATAGTTTGTTCGCAAGAATAGAGTAGAAACAAATAGAATAAATTACTTTATTCCATCTACATCACCTCAGTAAGCTAAATATTCAACTATACTTGTTCTAGCCTAGGTTTACGGTCTCTCTAAACACAGGTATTTACACAAGCCTGTTTCAAATTAAAAAGTTAACAAAGGGTTAATGAGGGGTATGTGGTTAATTACCCTCTTACCCGAAGACACTTCACATGATAACTATAATATGTCAGCTAAAGAATGGTTCCCAGATATCCCCTGTGTACATCTCAAGCCACACTGCTACGATTTCTCCCCATTGTGGACACTCCTATGTCTGATAAGGCTACTCAGGAAGGAGAAGCTCTTGTGACATAATTTGCACTTGAAGCTGTCCTTGGTGTGAACAGTCTGGTGCTGCTTCACATACCTAGCCTCAGCAAAGTGCTTCCCACACGTGGGGCAGGCATACGGCTTGTCTGCGTCCGTCCTAACGCTCGGCCTCCCACATTGTGACCCAATGACACCAGAGGAGGTAGAAGCAAGAGTCTTTGAGCTCCCTCCTTGACCTCTAGCCATTGTTTGGGTGTTGTTGGGATTGTGTGCTGTGTTATAGGCTAGGTACCTCTTGTGGTGAACGCCCATCCTGACCCTGTCTGTATTGGTGGGGTAACCATGAGGTAACTGAGGAAGGCTAGACCCAGGCTTCCTATGAACCCATTCACCAGGCATTAGACGAGGCCCTGAAGGAGAAGACAAACTTCCTGATAGACAACCACCAGGGGGGTCTCCCACCACTCTCTCTGAAGGTTGAAGCCCAGGGTGACCTGCTCTGTTCATCATGGATACTGTGGTGTTTGTATCATAGGAACAGGAGGGTCCATCTCTATCAGCCCCAGGCCCTGCTTCATCCCTGCGCTGAGACTGTGAAGAGAAGGGTCTGGGCTGCAGACTGGATCCCTGACTGGAGCCTCTGTCTCTCTGATGACCACCAGGACTGAGGTTGTTCAGTCCTCCTGTCCACTGGTTGTGTTCTGTGTGGTGGTTGTGGGGGAGTCTCTGTCCCTTGTGGTTCGGTCCAGGTTCCGACTCGGGAAGGAAGAGCGACGGCTCCTGATCCAGGGTTCTGATCCGGACCCAGGGTTTTTGACCAGTCGCTGCAGAGGTCCAGTCTCTCCTGTCACCAACACCGGACATCAGCAGGTCCTCATGGACTGCAGACTGTAAACACAAAATGTAACAGAAACGTTTATATAAGAAACACTTTGTGTACACACAGAAACATGACATTAAAATGTTAACCATAGTCAAGTACCTAACCATATGGAGCCATTGGAGTTTATTATTTAAAAAAAAAGGTCCATATGTGTTGATTCAAGAATGAAGTATAATGTTTTGGTTCGACTGAGACAAGGGAAACTAAGTCTCTGCAATGATACAAAAATAACCAAGTCAGTCAGCACAGTTTTTATTTAATTTCAACAAAATGGTCATACAGTCACATAACATGAAGTACAGTACTTTTATTGCACAAAACGATACGTGACAAGTAGAATAACCTTTCTCACTATGGTAACCTTTTCTGTAAATCTGGTACCCTTACTTTGATCAAATTAATGTTAGAATACTTTGGCAAAGGTTCAACATTACATTACACAGCTTCACTACTTTATGTCAAGTAAACATGAATTAAGGCACTATAATTCTCATTATAAAACACCAGCATCAAACAACAGGTCAGGGGTTGTCACTTAATCAGTGAAGCATTTTTACAGACACCACCCATCACCATATCATCTACTCTGCCTCATCATACTCATTCTTTCCTCAATTCGCCTCATCCAGTTCCCTACTACATCAAAAACCAACAGAATTAACTATAAACTAACTAGTACTACATTACATGTCACTATACATGGGCCGTGTGCATTTTCTGCTGGTGTATCCTGAGGTAGAACCTCTTGCCACAGTGCGTACAGGCAAACGGCCTCTTGCCCGTGTGGACCTTTAGGTACGTCTTCAGCTGGTGCTGGTGGGAGAACCTCTTCTCACACTGGGGACAGCTGTAGGATTTCTCCCATGTGTGGACCCTCTGGTGTCTCTTCAGGTGACCAGCCTGGGCGAAGCACATGTGACACTGGGTGCAGCTGGAACGGGAAGCGGGATGCCGTCTGTACTACTCTCATTTGTCAGTGGGCTTCAATTGGCTTGTGTAGCCATTTAGTAGTGTTGAGGCACTGGCATTGTTTGAGGTCTGGTTTAACATTAGGAGAGTGTGAGGAGGACGAAGGCCAGGGAGTGTCTGTGTTGTCACAGGGTCCATGTTCCAGTTGATAGATCCTATAGAAGGCAGGCTGAAGGCAGCACCTGTTAGGGGGTTAACCTGAGGCCCCATCAGTCTCTCTGAATCACAACTATAGGAGCAGGACGGAGCATCTTTAGCCAAGTCTGTGTCTGTTCTCTCCTGTCGCATACAAACTTGGCTTCCAGTCCCCCGCAGACCGAATCTACACCTCGCCCTGTTCTCAGCCAGTGTGTTGTCATGGAGACTAAGTTTGGTTGTTGTTTTGTGTTCAACTGTCTGTTTCTGGTTTTGGTTAACAGTGTTGTTACCCAGCCCAGAGTTGAGGACGCTGTCCCATCCACTGACCTCCACTATGTCGCCTCTGGTCCTGGTCTGCTCAGTGATGTTATCCCCTGGGCCCTTAGCTGCACCGGTCAGGGTCTGGAAATCCAAGATGGCCGCCCAGTCTCCTCTGTTAGCCTCCAGCCAACCACCTGCAGAAGGAGGTTAGAAAATGTATATTTTTTAAAATTACCTGCTGAAGTTCATACATTAAGACGGGTGTTTTTGTATGCAAACATAAGTTGCTGTATGCTATATATATTTCTCCCTTACCTTGCTCCCCCATCTTTAGTCCACTCAACAGGTCAATGCTTTCTGGTCCGTCCTCTATTGTCTCCTCTTTGACCAGCAGCAGATCAGGCTTCCCATCCTCCATGTCTACTGACTGTAAGAGATACAGAGTGGGAGGATGTTGGAATTAAGAAGGCTGATAGCACCCTGCTATGGAGCATCTTCTGATTGGGCAATGAGGGATTGCTATGAGTATTATGTAAACATGTAAGTTGATTTGATACTATGAAAACTTTGATTTAATTACTTGACACTCTTTAATGGTTTGATCATTCAAACTCATGGTCCCACACTTAAGACAAAATTCATCAAGACCTCGGCCCGTATCCACAAAGAGTCCGAGTAGAAGTTCTGATCGAGGATCAGGTCCCCACCTGTCTATATAGTCTCATTCATTATGATCTAAAAGGCAAAACTGATCTTAGATCAGCACTCCTACTCTGAGAGGCTTTGTGGATACGGGCCCTGACCTAATACCATTCAGCCAGTAGTTGACAGTGGACTCACCTCAGTGAGACTGTGTGTGGTCCTGTGCTGCTCAGCTGGTTCCTCTGTGGGTTCAGGTGTAGTCTGGTTGTCCTCCATAACCATGGTCCCCTCAGGGTTCCCCAGACCCTCCTCACACCCCTCCACCTTCACCAGCAGCACCTCTGGACCCTCCTCCTCCTGGAAGAGACAGGTGATACAGATTACACAGACATACACTCCCTCAGGTATGTACAGTGGGGGAAAAAAGTATTTAGTCAGCCACCAATTGTGCAAGTTCTCCCACTTAAAAAGATGAGAGAGGCCTGTAATTTTCATCATAGGTACACGTCAACTATGACAGACAAAATGAGAAGAAAAAAAATCCAGAAAATCACATTGTAGGATTTTTAATGAATTTATTAGCAAATGATGGTGGAAAATAAGTATTTGGTCAATAACAAAAATTTCTCAATACTTTGTTATATACCCTTTGTTGGCAATGACACAGGTCAAACGTTTTCTGTAAGTCTTCACAAGGTTTTCACACACTGTTGCTGGTATTTTGGCCCATTCCTCCATGCAGATCTCCTCTAGAGCAGTGATGTTTTGGGGCTGTCGCTGGGCAACACGGACTTTCAACTCCCTCCAAAGATTTTCTATGGGGTTGAGATCTGGAGACTGGCTAGGCCACTCCAGGACCTTGAAATGCTTCTTACGAAAGCCACTCCTTCGTTGCCCGGGCGGTGTGTTTGGGATCATTGTCATGCTGAAAGACCCAGCCACGTTTCATCTTCAATGCCCTTGCTGATGGAAGGAGGTTTTCACTCAAAATCTCACGATACATGGCCCCATTCATTCTTTCCTTTACACGGATCAGTCGTCCTGGTCCCTTTGCAGAAAAAACAGCCCCAAAGCATGATGTTTCCACCCCCATGCTTCACAGTAGGTATGGTGTTCTTTGGATGCAACTCAGCATTCTTTGTCCTCCAAACACAACGAGTTGAGTTTTTACCAAAAAGTTCTATTTTGGTTTCATCTGACCATATGACATTCTCCCAATCCTCTTCTGGATCATCCAAATGCACTCTAGCAAACTTCAGACGGGCCTGGACATGTACTGGCTTAAGCAGGGGGACACGTCTTGCACTGCAGGATTTGAGTCCCTGGCGGCGTAGTGTGTTACCGATGGTAGGCTTTGTTACTTTGGTCCCAGCTCTCTGCAGGTCATTCACTAGGTCCCCCCGTGTGGTTCTGGGATTTTTGTTCACCGTTCTTGTGATCATTTTGACCCCACAGGGTGAGATCTTGCGTGGAGCCCCAGATCGAGGGAGATTATCAGTGGTCTTGTATGTCTTCCATTTCCTAATAATTGCTCCCACAGTTGATTTCTTCAAACCAAGCTGCTTACCTATTGCAGATTCAGTCTTCCCAGCCTGGTGCAAGTCTACAATTTTGTTTCTGGTGTCCTTTGACAGCTCTTTGGTCTTGGCCATAGTGGAGTTTGGAGTGTGACTGTTTGAGGATGTGGACAGGTGTCTTTTATACTGATAACAAGTTCAAACAGGTGCCATTAATACAGGTAACGAGTGGAGGACAGAGGAGCCTCTTAAAGAAGAAGTTACAGGTCTGTGAGAGCCAGAAATCTTGCTTGTTTGTAGGTGACCAAATACTTATTTTCCACCATAATTTGCAAATAAATTCATTAAAAATCCTACAATGTGATTTTCTGGATTTTTTTTTCTCAATTTGTCTGTCATAGTTGACGTGTACTTATGATTAAAATTACAGGCCTCTCTCATCTTTTTAAGTGGGAGAACTTGCACAATTGGTGGCTGACTAAATACTTTTTTCCCCCACTGTACACATAGATAATAAACACACTTTCAACATGGAGTGTTTACCCATCCCCACTATGTTTGAGTCCTATACTGTAGTTACAGACTGACTTCATTGTTGTTAAACCCATCATGGTGGACATAAATATGATGTTGTGGGTAAATATGAGACATCATCAGACAAACCCGACAGTGTAATAAAATAAAAAAATAAAAAAGATACATTTTTAATAAAAAATTAAGGATAAAAATAAGTCAGCTATGATAAGTCAAAAGTCAGACAAACCTGACTAAACTATTTTGACGTGTACAGTAGGTGTTGGTTAGTGTGTGGGTACATTTATTTATATTTAAGTGTATATTGGTTATAAAGCGCCAGAGGTGGGACAAAGTCATTGTTATGCAAGTCACAAGTAAGTCTCAAGTCTTTGCCCTCGAGTCCCGAGTCAAGTCGGAGTCAAAGATGAGGCAAGTCCCAAGTCGAGTCAAAAGTCAAAGCCATCAAGTCTCAAGTCGAGTCCAAAGTCCTACATTTTAGTTTTGAGTCATTTCAAGTCCTCTTAGCAAGCCTTTGCAAGTCATTACAAGTCCTCGTAGCAAGTCTTCTCGAGTCATAAGGCGCAAGTCCAAGTCAAGTCACGAGTCATTGATGTTAAAGTCCAAGTCGAGTTGCAAGTCTTTGTACATTTTGTCGAGTCGAGTCTGAAGTCATCAAATTCATGACTCGAGTCTGACTCAAGTCCAAGTCACATGACTCGAGTCCACACCTCTGTAAAGCGCTGCTGGGTGTATGCAGAATAGGGTGAGATCAGATGTGATGTATCCTAAAGAGTCTCAATGAAAGTCTTAGAATAAAAAGTCCCATTTTGTGTTTATTAAACAAGTATTAAATACACCATATGAAAACCACATACAGGTCTCAACAAAAAATTGATAACTTGCATACATTTTCTCATTGAAAGTGTCTTGGGAAAAACATTTTGTAGTTGAATGGAAGTAATGAAATAGGCATTTGTGAACATCAAATATCCTACACAGTACAAACACAATATGTAAAATACTTTTTAGGCTTATGTCTGGATGCAATATTCTACCCAGGAATATTCAACACTGAAATCTGTTACTCTTGTTATTCCAAATGCATCTGTGGATCTTTTCTGCTGACAACCGTGAAAATATATATATTTTCCTGTTATAGAGTAGAATGGTTTTTCTGCTGGTGTATCCTGAGGTAGCTCCTCTCTGAGAACCTCTTCCCGCAGTGAGTACAGGCGAACGGCCTCTCTCCCGTGTGGACCATATGGTGCCTCTTCAGCTGGTCCTGGCGGGAGAACCGCTTCTCACACTGGGGGCAGCTGTAGGGTTTCTCCCCTGAGTGGACCCTCTGGTGCCTCTTCAGGTCACCAGCCTGGGCGAAGCACACGTGACACTGGGTACAGCTGAAGGGTTTCTCCCCAGTGTGGACCCTCTTGTGGATCTCCACCTTCTGCGGGCAGCTGAAGCCTTTGTTACAGAACATGCAGAGGAACTGTTTCTCTTTACTATTGCCTGATGTGGTTCCCCCTCCCTGAGCCTGGGCTCTAGCCCTGTCGTTTGAGTTCAATACCTCATCGAAAAGGATGTGGCCGTGTGAATCGGAAGGTGCCATCGACGTGGACACTGGGTCGCGATCCCTGAACGCGTGTAAAAGGGAGTGGGTGGGGACATTTTGATTTGTCTCTAAGCTTTCCCTGTAATCTAAGAAATCTCTGCCCTGTGAGTGTCTGTCTCCTAGGTGACTATCTGTATTCCATGTGGGAGGAACGTTGCCCTCCACTTTCACAGTCACTTCATCTACGACCAGACCCTCCCCTTTCTTATCTAGGCACCCTTCAGAGTATACACTACTACTGTACCTGTTCCAATCCGCTCTAGACAGATCAGTCTGTGTCTCTAAACCCAAGGGCATGTTGCCAGGGTCCATCTCTGTATCATAAGAACAAGATGGATCATCAACACCAGTGTCTAATGCGTCACCATCTCCACAGGAATGAACCGTCCTCTGGCTCTGGTGAAATACCGGTAAATACTCTGAGCCAGGAGCAGGAGGACAGCCCAGTATCCCCTGCCCCAGTCTCTCTGGGTCTGATATGTGGTCAGATCCTGTGTGTAAGAGCCTGTGTGTTACAGTTACAGTCTTGGTGTCTGTCTCTGACTTGAGGACGGCGTTCGGCGTTCCACTGACCTCCATGATGCTGCGTCGGGTCCTGGCCTGGGGCACGGTGGCGAGGTCCTCCGTGGCTACAGGGGGCGCCACTCCAGCTGCTGCTTCAGTCTGGATGTCTCTGCTGTGTCTTGTGTCCTCCCCTTCAGACCGCTCCTGCTTGACCCCAGGACCTGCAGCCTCTGCATCTGCAGACTGACACAAGAAGAGTGGGGTTATTATCAGTACATGAGTTGAATTGGATAACAATGTCTTAGGGAAGTATCACAAAGTCCTCTATTGCAGATAAATGAATAGCTGAGGGGAGCATTTCTGAAATAAACGGGCCACATTTGATGTACTGTTATTTTAATGTTACATTATGACACTAACCTCTATCACGATAACGTGCTGGGTTGAGGTTCCACTCCCCTCATCAACAGTGATTGGTTGGTTATCTCTCAATGTGTTGTGTCCCGCTGGCTTTACAAAGCTTCTGTGGCCTCCAGTGAGATGTCCTTCCCCTAAGAGAGTGATTTGGGGAAAGGGGTGGTTAAGTTAGGTACTGTCAATGCTCCACGCTATATTGTACACTTGACACAAGTGGCAAGGATGTCACTTCTCATAACTTCTTGACATACTATTTATTGGTTGATTATGTTCCATGCATCACATTCTTTTGAGTATGAGAATAGGAAATTCAGTAAATCAAGACTCTGGTTAGAATATGATAATGTGAATTGTTTAATATTGTGTCTTTGTGTAAGAAGAATGTTCTTAATTGACCTGCCTGGTAAAATAGCTAAGTAATCAGGGGAAGTAGTGCATCAGGGCAGGCTCAAGGCATAAGTGACATAAGCAGTCGCTTCGGGGCCCCATCTACTAGGACCCCCCCCCAAAGAAATGTATGTATAGAGTGCCTTGAGAAAGTATTGACACCCCTTGACTTTTCCACATTTTGTTGTGTTACAGCCTGAATTAAAAATGGACAACCATCTTTTTGGGGTCACTGGCCTACAAACAATACCCCATAATGTCAAAGTGGAATTATGTTTTTCCTTTTTTTTAACAAATGAAATTAAAAAGAAATGCTGAAATGTCTTGAGTCAATAAGTATTCAACCCCTTTGTTATGGCAAGCCTAAAAATGTGCTTAACAAGTCACATAATAAGTTGCATGGACTCACTCTGTGTGCAATAATAGTGTTTAACGTGATTTTTGAATGACTACCTCATCTCTGTACCCTACACATACAGATAATTGTAAGGTATCTCAGTCGAGCAGTGAATTTAAAACACAGATTCAACCACAAAGACCAGGGAGGTTTTCCAATACCTCGCAAAGAAGGGCACCTATTGGTAGATGGGGAAAAAAAACAAAGCAGGCATTGAATAGCCCTTTGAGTATGGTGAAGTTATTAATTACACTTTGAATGGTGTATCAATACACCCAGTCACTTCAAAGATACAGGTGTCCTTCCTAACTCAGTTGCCAGAGAGGAAGGAAACCCCTCAGGGATTTCACCATGAGGCCAATGGTGACCTTAAAACGGTTACAGAGTTTAATGGCTGTGAAACTGAGGATGGATCAACAACATTGTAGTTACTTCACAATACTAACCTAATTGACAGTGAAAAGAAGGAAGCCTGTACAGAATAAAAAATATTCCAAAACATGCAACAAAGCAATTAACTTTTTTGTCCTGAATATAAAGTATTATGTTTGGGGCAAATCCAATATAAAACACATTACTGAGTACCACTCTCCATATTTTCAAGCATAGTGGTGTCTGAATCATGTTATGGGAATTATTGTAATCATTAAGGACAAAAAAAGAAACGTAATGGAGCAAAGCACAGGCAAAATCCTAGAGGAAAACCTGGTTCGGTCTGCTTTCCAACAGTCATAGGGAGACGAATTCACCTTTCAGCAGGACAATAACCTAAAACACAAGGCCAAATCTACACTGGAGTTGCTTACCAAGAATACAGTGAATGTTCCTGAGCGGCTGAGTTAAATTTACTTGAAAATCTATGGCAAGAAGAACTGAAAATGGTTGTCTAGCAACAACAACCTATTTGACAGAGCTCGAAGAATTTTGAAAAGAATAATGGGCAAATGTTGCACAATCCAGGTGTGGAAAGCTTTTAGAGACTTATCCAGAAAGACTCACAGCTGTCATCGCTGCCAAAGGTAAGTCTACAAAGTATTGACTCAGGGGTGTGAATACTTATGTAAATTAGATATTTTAGTATTTCATTTTCAATACATTTGCTAACATTTCTAAAAACATGTTTTCACTTTGTCATTACAGGGTATGTGTGTGTAGATTCAGGCTGTAACACAACAAAATGTGTAATAAGCCAAGGGGTATGAATACTTTCTGAAGGCACTCACCGGCCAGTTTATTAGGTATACCACTCCGTTCACGAAAATGTGACAACGGAAGGCAGGCTTCATCAGCGCCGCATACACCACTTTGCAATCTGGAGGCAGTATGCATTTTGAAAACATTTTCTCTGTGCCCCATGGCAAAATGTGTAGAATTGCAGGAAATTAACTCTAAAAAATTTTTTTATCTGCCTTCAAACTTTTGCTTAGGGCCCCCAAAAGGCTAGGGCCAGCCGGAAAACGTGTGGCGAGACAACATTTGCCACAGTACTTTTCAATCTTTCAAAGCAGCAGCAACAAATGCGTTTACCAGACATATTCATTAGTTCATGTCATAGAAAAATGTTTTGCAACGGAAAAGAAAGCAGGTGTTTCTTATTGGACAAGTTTACATAGTACCTCCCCCAATTTCAGCCTGTTTTCCTCAGTTTTGTCTAGTGACGCGGTAGCCCCCACGCTTGCTGTGACAGGTGGATTCACTTGTCAGTCACAGAGGTCTCCTAGCTACAGCCTACAGAGCCTCATCAACCACGCCTCTCAACAACTAGTTTGGTTGCACCAGCACCTCGTCAAAGACAGTACAGTATGAAGATAGGCAGAAACTGCTTCTCCAATAGAAATCCCCGATCACGCTTGTAGGCGATGTCATTGCAACGTTGTCTAGCTATACTCATGCGCAGAAACATGTCATCGGGTCTAACGGTCGTCTCGCGCCGAACTGCGCATGTGCAGACCGTTTAATCAAAGACACTACTTCGATCTAAAGTTGTTTTTGTTCTCTCATCGACCTCTCAAACCTCAAACCCCGGCCTGGTCTGTTTGGTCTGCTTCGCAAGCGTTCCCGGAAGTCTCGCAATGTTGCGCCTCTGGGTTTAGAAACTCTGTGACCTCGTTGTTTGACTGTCCTTGCTATCAGGGATCCTTGGGACGTCCCTACCCCATTGAAGTTGAAAGTTAAAATGGTTAGGTCTTTAGGATAGGGATGTCCCAAGGATTTCGGATAGCACTAAACATTGTTTGACTCGCACTTTACCGCTTTCTTCGCTCACGTTCCGTTCTGTGGAATCTGACTTTGTGGCTGTGTTATCTAGTGTAAACAGTCCTCTCCTGCCTGCCTCATGAGAGAGCAAACACACATTTTAATGGAAAACAGGGCATGTGTTAATAAAAGCAGTTAATAAAAGCAGTTTAGTCGTCTAAAACTAGGTAGAACGATTAAATCTATAGCTACTAACGCTAGACTAGACTAGCTAGATAACATTAGCTAGATATGTTGATGCAGCCAGCAGCTAACGTTAATATGAATTTAGACCAGGGGTGCAACTTTGGTTTTAGAAGTGGGGGGGATTTTCCAATCGTTTCATTCTGAACAGAACCATTCTTTTTTTTTATTCCGTTCCGACCAGCAAAATACATTTCTGAACCGGTTCGAACCAAAGAAAAGTACTGGATTATATAGCTCCTTTCTGTTCCTTTTTAAACCTATGAAATATAATTTCGTTATTTTCCGGTTTTCGGTTCTGTTCCCTGAACGGGTTCCAACCTACTGATATGAACTGGTAATTCAGGTTTGGTTAGAATAGAGTGCAATGGAATGAGTGATATTCAATTAAATATCCTTCATGAAAAGTGGGATATTATTTTCAATGAGACTTTAGAATGTAGTTGATTTAATGATTGAATATATGGATTTTACAGACAATCAGTACCTACAGTGAGCGCCAGGAAACCAACCTCTGGTGGGACAGATGGAGACCAGGACAACAACACAAGGTTAGTGGTTTTATGACTTACACATAAAAAACTGTTACAAAGTCTACTGTGTATAGTGTTAAATGTAACCCTGCCTTACATAAAGATTACAAAATGAATAATTGCAGAAGAGCACTGTAATCAGATGAACAGATAGGTTTTATGACATTAAATTAAGACTTTTCAACATTCAAACCTGCATTTATTTTTATTTGTCAAAGTCCACTGTTTAACATTGTGTGTATAGAGTGAAATGAATATTTAAAGACATTGTAACCATTCTTTGCATAACGCTCAGCCCTGCTATAGTAGTTCACTAAACTACAGAGCATGTTGTCCATTGAAGTTGTCATCTCTGGCTCTTTTGATATTTGATTCAGAATGAATAATAACAAGGTTTGTGGTAGTTTGAAAGGGTTTGATCCACCTTAGGCCAGAAGTGTTTCCAATTCACATGACCCGACAAAAAAATCCCATCCCTATGGTCATAACACAGATGAAAAGGGAAGCTATCTATAACAATATTTTGTCACAGCCTATGAATAGGACCCAGAGTTTTACCTAAACAGAAAATCTAAACAACCAAGCATTCTATTGCATACCATCTAAAAAACTGACCAAGTCACAATTCTGGGTAACATCTGAACACATGCGCAGAGGGGAACGGGACGACTTCTGAAAAATGTACCTCTTGCCATTCCTCTGTATCGGTCGAGGATCTTGACACTACTGGGACGACTGGCGAGGACGCGCTCTCTAACTGTCCTCTCTGCGCGCTCCCGTGCCACCTTCAATTCCAGTAGCTGTAGTTTCCGCCGCAATCCCCTGTTTTCTTTCTGGCTTTGAGAAATTTCCAAACGGAACACTGCATAGTCGTCATCTACGAGTTTACAGATCTCTGCCACGGCTGCATTCGCTAGCACCTCCATGATGGAGGCTATTTGAGTGTGAAAAACCACACAGTTAGCCATTGTTGTTAGCGGCTACCTAGCTAGCTAAATAACATCAATCAACCAAGTCCTCTCTCCAACGCGAATTAAAGACTATCTGAGGTAAGTATGTAATGCTGTGCAGTTAAATTAGTCATATTGAGTTCCAGGGTCTTAATAAACGTCTAAATAACAACAATACAAACGCTAACGTGGAAATGGTTCTTGGTCACTGTTTACTTCCTTTTACACTGACGAGAAATGATCATATTTGTTGACGTCATAGCTCAAAGGGTGTGGTTAAATGAAAAAGGTATGCGCGCTGTTCTTTGAATTACGGTACAGCTATTACATTACCAGCGCTTCAGACTAAGGTTCTTTCTGCAATTTTTGTCAAAATTAAGTTGACGTATAGCCTTGTTCTGTTCAATGTTCTCCAACTATATAGTACTCTAAATACCCCCAATTCATGATATTCCGTTCAAAAGAAAACAAGAAAAAAAATGGTTGACACCATTCAAACCAATGAGGATTCAGAACTTTAAAGCCAATTATCTCAGAATCATATTTTTGAAGTTAAAGGCCCATTGCAGTCAAAAACGTGATTTTCCTGTGTTTTATATACATTTCCACACTGAGGTTAGAATAATACTGTGTAATTGTGAACATGATGATAATGCCCTTTTGGTGTAAGAGCTGTTTGAAATTTCAGCCTGATTTGGTGGGATGGAGTTGTGGCCTTCCATTATGACATCACCATGCTGTAAATTAGTTAATAGATATTTTTCAATTAAACGTCACAATATGTTTGATTTGGCTGCTGGGGGGGCACATGTCAAACGGCACATGTCAATAGTTTTAGTGGAGCTGGGGGTCTCCTTGCCCCCCCCCCCCCCCCCCCCCCCTCCTGAAAGTTAGCTTGCTAACTAGCCATTTTGACGTGATGTTATTTTCTAGCTAGCCAATTTGATGTGGTCCATCAATCAGTGTAGCCTATATCATGTATGTTAGCAGCAATCGTAATTGAACACTCTTATAAACAATGTTGAAAAGGGGATCATGTAAGCTAACTTCCCTAGGTAGGCCTTCATTGGTTGGGTCTACTTAGGTCTACTTACCACTATATGTTTAGCCAACTGTACAAAGTTTTACATGGAATAATCATAAATGTGTAGGTCTGACTATGCTCTTCAAGAGGTGATGATATTACAACCAAATAGTTAACATTTATTTAACAATCCCTTAAAACGGCACGCAGTTGTCACTGGTTTTAGTGGAGCTGTGGGTCTCCTTGCCCCCCAGCAGGCAAATCGAACACTCTACACCTTAATGAGGTTTAATTGAAAACGAGCTATAGACCAAGAAAGAGAGTTCTAAACCTCTCTGCCAATAACAGCTAATTTTCTGTTTTCCCCTCCCCACTCAGACCACTCCCAGACAGTCCTAGCAAAATTGAGAAATTGCTCTTTGCTAAGAAGCTATTTTTGTTTATTTTTGACAGTTTTAATTGAAAACAACCACAGTAAGGTACCTAATTGTTACCCAGAAATGATTTGATATTGAAAAAATTCTACATTGGACCTTTAAAAGAATGTACACTCCCCAGTTTGTAGAGACCTACAGTCAGTCTGGAATATCAAGTACAGGTTCACATTCTTCATGTTTGATATTTCAACCCAGTCATCACAAGACCTGAATGAAGCCTTCAGGCCATTTACTGAAAACAGCTTGAGGTCAAGGACTGTTTGTAAAGATCTCATACCACAAATTATAGATCTAGATAAGCTTGTGAGCCCTGTAAAAAAACAAACAAAAAAAAACAGTTAAGAGGGACTTGATTTGAGCATGTTTTGGTCATTGTTGCAGGTAGCCTAGAGGTTAAGTGCGTTGGACCAGTAACCGAAAGGAATCCCCGAGCAGACTAGGTGAATAAATCTGTCGACGTGCCCTTGATCAAGGCACTTAACCCTAATTGCGCCAGTGAGCTAAATCAGTGGTTCCCAAACTGTGGGGCGTGAGGGGTCGGAACTCAGTCCCGCTTTCAACTCACTTTTGAAAGTTGTAATAGTAGAATGCACAAGGTGAAATTTCGAAATTGGGTAGTGCATCATCACTATTCCTCGTCATGTCAGTCATTGCATACCTTAGAGAGCTATTTATAACTTGTCAGAAATGTCCAGATCAACTAGGCCAGCTAACGTTTTTTAGCCCATAGATTTTGCAGTAATGTTGGAGTCACTCAAATATCACACGAATACACATTAGACATGGCATAATGTATAGAATTGCAAGAAAATTTGCTTTAAAACTGCAAAATGTTCTCTGCACCCCATGACAAAATGTGTAGAATTGCAGGAAATAAGCTTTAAACCTGCAAAATGTTATCTCCGCCAACAAGAGGGGTGTGAACAGTTTCTGTCATGAACAGTGTTTGTTGAACACCTGTGCTAAATTACTTAAATGTAAAACGGTCAGCTTCCAGGAATTGTGTACAGATCCTTGCGGCATGGGGCCATGCATTATCATGCTGAAACATGAGGTGATGGCAGCGGATGAATGGCACGAAAATGGGCCTCAGGATCTCGTCACTGTATCTCTATGCATTCAAATTGACATCGATAAAATGCACTTGTGTTCATTGTCCGTAGCTTATGCCTGTCCATACCATAACCCCCACCACCACGGAGCACTCTGTTCACAACGTCGACATCAGCAAACCGCTCACCCACACAAAGCCATACACGCTGTCTACCATCTGCCTGGTACAGTTGAAACCAGGATTCATCCATGAAGACCAGACTTCTCCAGCGTGCCAGTGAGCATTTGCCCACTGAAGTCAGTTATTACGCCGAACTGCAGTCAGGTCAAGACCCTGGTGAAGACGACAAGCACGCAGATGAGCTTCCCTGAGATGGTTTCTGACAGTTTGTGCAGAAATTCTTGGGTTGTGCAAACCCAGTTTCATCGGCTGGTGCTCTTCCTCCCGGGGAGGCCTGCCGGTCCATCACGGTTGAACACTCCACCGTGTCCCCCTCCCACAGTGCAAAGAACCTTGGCGTGACCCTAGACAACACCCTGTCATTCTCTGCAAACATCAAAGCAGTGACTCGCTCGCAGGTTCATGCTCTACAACATCCGTAGAGTACGACCCTTCCTCACACAGGAAGCAGTGCAGGTCCTAATCCAGGCTCTTGTCATCTCCAGTCTAGACTACTGCAACTCTCTGTTGGCTGGGCTCCCTGCTTGTGCCATCAAACCCCTGCAACTTATCCAGAACACTGCAGCCCGCCTGGTGTTCAACCCTCCCAAGTCACCCCGCTGCTCCGCACACTCAACTGGCTTCCAGTCAAAGCTCGCATCCACTACAAGACCATGGTGCTTGCCTTCAGAGCAGCAAGGGGAACTGCCCCTCTCTGCCTTCATGCTATGCTCAAACCCTACACCCCTACCCGAGCACTCCGTGCTGCCACCTCTGGTATCTTGGCCCTCCCACCCTTCCCATTCAGCCCAGACAAAGCTCTTCCCTGTCCTTGCACAGCAATGGTGGAACCAACTTCCTTCCCCGAGTCCCTGCCAGTCTTTGGAAAAAATCTGAAACCTGACCTTTTCAAAGAGTATCTTATCTTAAATGAATCTCACGGTGCCTCCTACCCACCCATACAACAAAAAACGAAAAAGCACTGACTTTGCTGATAACTAATTTGATGGAAAATGTACTTGCTACGACTGTGTGGTTGTCTCATCCAGCTTTCTTAATGCACTAATAGTAAGACGGTCTGGATAAGAGCGCCTGCTAAATGACAAAAATGTCAATGTAAAATGTAAAGTCTCAACAAAAAATCTGCATGAACTGCATTCGTTATCTCATAAATGTATTGGGTGAAAAATGGAGTAGTTCAATGAAAGTAATGAAAGAGGCATTTGTGAACATCATTTAGCCTACACAGTACAAACACTATGTAACAGCCGTTTTAGGCTTATATATGCCTTATATATCACACAATGTCTGAATGCAATATTCTACCCAGGAATATTCAACACAGATCTGTTACACTCGTTATTCCAGATGCATCTGTGGATCTTTTCTGCTGACAACAATGAAAATTAATCTGTCTTTAATGCAGGGTTAGATCTAAACGTCAGAAGCTATCGAGTGGAATGGTTACTTTCTATGTTATAGAGTGGAATGGTGTTTCTGCTGGTGTATCCTGAGGTAGCTCCTCTCTGAGAACCTCTTCTCGCAGTGCGTACAGGCAAACTGCCTTTCTCCCGTGTGAACCTTCAGGTGCATCTTCAGCTGGTTCTGGTGGGAGAAGCTTTTCTCACACTGGGGGCAGCTGTAGGATTTCTCCCCTGTGTGGACCCTCTGGTGCCTCTTTAGGCTGAAAGAGTGGGAGAAGCACATATGACACTGAGTACAGCTGAAGGGTTTCTCTCCTGTGTGGACCCTCTGGTGCCTCTTCAGACTGCCAGCCTCGGCGAAGCGCATACCACACTGGGCACAGCTGAAGGGTTTCTCCCCTGTGTGGACCCTCTGATGGATTTCCACCTTCTGGGGGCAGCTGAAGCCTTTGTTACAGAACATGCAGAGGAACCGTTTCTCTTTACTAGTGATGTGGTTCTGAGCCTGGGCTCTAGCCCTGTCGTTTGGGTCCAATACCTGATCGAAGAGGACCCGGCTGTGTGAATCGGAAGGCCCCATTGAAGTGGACACTGGGTCGTGATCCCTGAACGCAGGTAAAGGGGAGTGGGTCTTTACATTTGGATTTGTCTCTAAGCTCTCCGTGTAATCTAAGAAATCTCTGCCTTGTGAGTGTTCTTCTAAGTGAGTCTCGTCTGCATTCCATGTCAGAGGAGCGTTGTCCTCCACTTTCACAGTCATCTCATCTACGACTATAACCTCCCCTTTCTTATCTAGGCACCCTTCAGAGTATACACTACTACTGCACCGGTTCCAGTCCCCTCTAGACAGATCAGTCTGTGTCTCTAAACCCAAGGATATGTTGCCAGGGTCCATCTCTGTAGTGTAAGAACAAGATGAATCATCACCACCAGTGTCTAACGCATCACCATCACCATCTCCATGGGAATTAACCATCCTCTGGCTCTGGTAAAATACAGGTAAATACTCTGAGCCAGGAGCAGGAGGACAGCCCAGTCTCCCCAGCCCCACTGGGTCTGATCTGTGGTCAGATCCTGTGTGTAAGAGCCTGTGTGTTACAGTTAAAGTCTCTGTGTCTGTCTCTGACTTGAGGACGGCGTTCGCCGTTCCACTGACCTCCGTGATGCTGCATCGGGTCCTGGGCGGCGCTGGGGCGGTGGTGGGGTCCTCTGTGGCTACAGGGGGCGCTCCAGTCTGGATGTCTTTGCTTTGCCGTTGGTCCTCCTCTCCTTCAGATCTCTCCTGCTTGACCCCAGGACCTGCAGCCTCTGCATCTGCAGACTGACACAAGAAGAAAGGAGGTTGTTACTGGTACATGAGTTGAATTGGATAACAATGTCATACGGAAGTCTCAAAAGCTCCCCTATGGCAGACAAATTAGTCCATGTGAGCAAGTGAATAGCTGAAATAAATGCTCCACATTTGCTATACAAAGTAACTAATTTTTAATGCAACATTACTACACTAACCTCTATCACGATAAGGTGCTGGGTTGAGGTTCCACTCCCCTCATCAACAGTGATTGGTTGGTCATCTCTCCATGTATTGTGTCCCGCTGGCTTCACAAAGCTCCTGTGGCCTCCAGTGAGATGTCCTTCACCTGAGAGAGTGATTGGGGGGAAAAGAGGTGGTTAAGTTAGCTACTGTCAATGCTCAATGGTATGTATTGTCCACTATTGACAGTTTCGACACTGTATAGAATTGGAAAGGATGTAAGGTAACACTTTGTATAACTTCTTGATATACTATTGTTTTCAATGAGTAAATAATAGAAAATGCAGTAAATCAAGAATCTGGTTAGAATATGAGTGTCTTTGTGCTAGACAGACAGACAGATATATACATTTAAGTCATTTAGCAGACGCTCTTATCCAGAGCGACTTACAAATTGGTGCATTCAATTTAGGATAGCCAGTGGGACAACCACATCTTGATCACAGTAAGTACACTTCTTCAAACAAGCAGCTGTGAGCAAAGTCAGTGCAAAAGGAACAACTACATCTCAATCACAATAAGTACATTTCTTTAAACAAGTCAGTGCTAGCAGGTGAAATAAGTCAGGTGTTAGTTTAGACAAAAGACAGTGGTAGTAAAGGGGGGTAGAAGGATTACTATTATACTATTCCAGGTATTCCTTAAAGAGGTAGGGTTTCAAGTGTCTCCGGAAGGTGGTCAGTGACTCCGCTGTCCTGGCGTCGTGGGGTGTCCTGGCGTCGTGGGGGAGCTTGTTCCACCATTGGGGTGCCAGAGAAGCGAATAGCTTTGACTGGGCTGAGCGGGAACTGTGCTTCCGTAGAGGTAGGGGTGGATGAACGTAGTGCCCTCGTTTGGGTGTAGGGTCTGATCAGAGCCTGAAGGTAAGGAGGTGCCGTTCCCCTCACAGCTCCGTAGGCAAGCACCATGGTTTTGTAGTAGATGCGAGCTTCAACTGGAAGCCAGTGGAGTGTGCTGAGGAGCGGGGTGACGTGAGAGAACTTGGGAAGGTTGAACACCAGACGGGCTGCAGCGTTCTGGATAAGTTGCAGGGGTTTAATGGCACAGGCAGGGAGCCCAGCCAACAGCGAGTTGCAGTAATCCAGACGGGAGATGACAAGTGCCTGGATTACGACCTGTGCCGCTTTCTGTGTAAGGTAGGGTCGTACTCTGCGAATGTTGTAGAGCATGAACCTGCAGGATCGGGTCACCGCTTTGATGTTAGCAGAGAACGACAGGGTGTTGTCCAGGGTCACGCCAAGGTTCTTTGCACTCTGGGAGGAGGACACAATGGAGTTGTCAACCGTGATGGCGAGATCATGGAGCGGGCAGTCCTTACCCGGGAGGAAGAGCAGCTCCGTCTAGATAGATAGATATATGCACTCACTAACTGTATGCACTCACTTTGCTCTGGATAAGAGCGTCTGCTAAATAACTAAAACGTAAAAATGTAATAGATAGATAGATAGATAGATAGATAGATAGATAGATAGCAGGGCAATTAATGCATAGTATCCAAAAACTGACCAAGACCCAATTCTGGTTAACCATATGTGGGTAACACATCTAGTAACACATGCGCAAAGTGGAACCGGGCGACAGGCCCTCAGCAAAATGTACCTCTCGCCATTCCTCTGTGTCCGTCGAGAATCTTGACACTACTGGGAGGACTGGCGAGGACGCGCTCTCGCATTGTCCTCTCTGCGCGCTCCCGTGCCATCTTCAGTTCCAGTAGCTGAAGTTTCCTCCGCAATGCCCCGTTTTCCTTCTGACTTTGAGAAATTTCCAAACGAAACACTGCATAGTCGTCGTCTACGAGTTTACATATCTCTGCCACGGCTGCATTCGCTAGCACCTCTATAATGGAGGCTATTTGAGTGTGAAAAACCACACAGTTAGCCATTGTTAGCTGATGTTAACTGCTAGCTAGCGTTAAGTTACCTAGATAACATCTATCAACTAAATGATATCGCCAACGCCAATTAATGACTCCCCGGAGCAGGTATGTGATGCTATGAAGTTAAATTAGTCATATTTTGAGTTCCGTGATGTTAATATGTAAATGAAAACGCTAACGTGGAAATTGTTATTCGTCACTGTTTACGTCCGTTTACTTCTTCTTTAAATTTCTATTGGCGGATCGCAACCAACTGAAAGGTGCATATACCGCCACCTACTGTACTGGAGTGTGTGGACGGTCACGGCCTCCTTACTACTATTCTATAACTGAATTTCTAATAAAATAATTCCCAACAATCCTCACTGCTCCCATCCCCCCCACCACCCAAAATGCAACCCAATCCCCATCCCCGTCCTACCTCTCTAACCCTATCAAATAAACTCCCTTCCTACATCATTTCACAATAATAATACATGTTCAACCATTTCCTCTACCTTACACCCATCACACATTCCAGGACCATGTTTCCATATCAATTTCAAAGAAGGATTCAATCCCGTATGCCCTAATCTCATCCTATACAACATAACTTCCTCCCTTCTGTTCCCATTACATTATCTTCTTTCTTTTCTTTCAAAGACACGTGTTGTCTCAGACCAACTTTCGCTATCTCTCTCAGAACAATCTTCTTGACCCTAACCAGTCAGTCTTCAAGACGGGTCACTCAACCGAGACTGCTCTCCTCTGTGTCATGGAGGCTCTCAGCACTGCCAAAGCTGACTCTCTCTCCTCTGTTCTCATCCTCCTAGATCGATCCTCTGCATTTGACACTGAACCATCAGATCCTCCTCTCCACCCTCTAAGGACTGGGCGTCTCAGGCTCTGCACACTCTTGGATTGCATCCTACCTGGCAGGCCACCCCTACCAGGTGACGTGGAGATGATCTGTCTGCACCACATACTGTCACTACTGGTGTCCTCCAGGACTCGGTTCTAGGCCCTCTCCTCTTCTCTCTATACACCAAATCACTCGGCTCCGTCATATCCTCACATGGTCTCTCCTATCATTGCTATGCGGATGACACTCAACTACTTTTCTCCTTCCGCCCTTCTGACACCCAGGTGGCGGCACGCATCTCTGCTTGCCTAGCAGATATCTCAGCTTGGATGTTGGCCCACCACCTCAAGCTCAACCTTGACAAGACAGAGCTGCTCTTCCTCCCGGGGAAGGCCTGCCCGCTCCAAGTCCTCTCCATCACGGTTGACAACTCCACAGTGTCTCCCTCCCAGAGTGCAAAGAACCCTGTCGTTCTCTGCAAAATCAAAGCAGGCGCCCTGCAGGTTGCTAACATCTGTAGAGTATGACCCTTCCTCACACAGGAAGCGGCGCAGGTCCTAATCCTGGCACTTGTCATCTCCCGTCTGGACTACTGCAACTCGCTGTTGGCTGGGCTCCCCGTTTGTGCCATCAAATCCCTGCAACTTATCCAGAACGCAGCAGCCCGCCTGGTGCTCAACCTTCCCAAGTTCTCCCATGTCACCCCACTCCTCAGCACACTCCACTGACCTCCAGTCGAAGCTCGCATCCACTACAAGACCATGGTACTTGCCTACGGAGCAGCAAGAGGAAATGCCATTCCTTACCATCAGGCTATGCTCAAAGCCTACACCCCAACCTATGGGGAAATTAATGTTTTTTTTGTAGGGGTTTGGACAAACGCAGAACCATGAGGTAATCAAGGGGTCGTTCCATTTGATTTCAATCACTCTTTGACCCACCCTGTATTCAAGAGCATGCTGTGTGTCAACCAATGGCGGGCACAACACAAACACCTCAGATTATGTAAACATATGCAGGGGGGAAAAAATATTTGATAAAGAAATTATTAAATAGTTTGCCAAGCCTGTTTGTACGATTTTAAATGATAATATAATTTAAAAGCGATATTATCAAACTCAACAGTTCATACCTTCCAGTGATGAAGACATGGATGTCTCATGGTATGGTGGAGTATTCAAAATGGGTCCAATTTGAGGACCTCTATCTTCTGAATGTTTTGGCATTCAGGTCCAAAAAGTCACTTTCTGACCACTTCTACCATGGGCAAATACACTACATTACCAAATGTATGTGGACACCTGCTCGTCGAACATCTCATTCCAAAATCATGGGCATTAATATGGAGTTGGTCCCCCCTTTACTGCTATAACAGCCTCCACTCTTCTGGGAAGGCTTTCCACTAGATCTTGGAACATTGCTGCGGGGACTTGCTTCCATTCAGCCACAAGAGCATTAATGAGGTCGGGCACTGATGTTGGGTGATTAGGCCTGGCTCGCAGTCATTATTCCAATTCATCCCAAAGGTGTTCGATGGGGTTGAGGTCAGGGTTCTGTGCAGGCCAGTCAAGTTCTTCTACACCGATCTCGACAAGCCATTTCTGTATGGACCTCACTTTGTGCATGGGGGCATTGTCATGCTGAAACAGGAAAGGGCCTTCCCCAAACTGTTGCCACAAAGATAGAAGCACAGAATTGTCTAGAATGTCACTGTATGCTGTAGCGTTAAGATTTCCCTTCACTGGAACTAAGGGGCCTAGCCCGAACCATAAAAACAGCCCCAGACCATTATTCCTCCTCCACCAAACTTTACAGTTGGCACTATACATTGGGGCAGGTAGCGTTCTCCTGGCATCCGCCAAACCCAGATTTGTCCGTCGGACTGCCAGATGGTGAAGCATGATTCATCACTCCAGAGAATGTGTTTCCACTGCTCCAGAGTCCAATGGCAGCGACGCTTGGCATTGCGCATGGTGATCTTAGGCTTGTGTGCAGCTGCTCGGCCATGGAAACCCATTTCATGAAGCTCCCGATGAACAGTTATTGTGCTGACGTTGCTTCCAGAGGCAGTTTGGAACTCGGTAGTGAGTATTGCAACCGAGGACAGATGATTTTTACCGGCTTCAGCACTCGGCGGTCCCGTTCTGTGAGCTTGTGTGGCCTACCACTTCGCAGCTGAGCCGTTGTTGTTCCTAGACGTTTGCACTTCACAATAACAGCACTTACAGTTGACCGTGGTAGCTCTAGCAGGGCAGAAAGTTGACGAACTGACTTATTGGAAAGATGGCATCCTATGACTGTGCCACGTTGAAAGTCACTGAGCTCTTTAGTAAGGTCATTCTACTACCAATGTTTGTCTATGGAGATTGCATGACTGTGTGCTTGATTTTATATACCTATCAGCAACGGGTGTGGCTGAAATAGCCGTATCCACTAATTTGAAGAGGTGTCCACATTCTTTTGGCCATAGTGTATTTTATTATGTGGTCTAAAAAGGAAGGAAAACACAATCACGAGGATCCACTTTTATAGACAATATACCGACGCACACTGCTTCCTTCCAAACCACTCATTGTTGAATTTGCGATTTCCGACCTGCTGTGTCATGTTTATGTCCAATGGCCGATGAGCACCGAGACGTTTTATCTGTAATTTCTTTTCATATGACAAGGATTGTAAAGGATTTGCCAGTAGAAGTGATTTCATGATGATGACTGCTTATCTAACTAACTAGCTAAGATTTTGAAAGTATGATGATGTTGACATGATCAGTCCAATCAAAGCTACAGGAGATATGTGATTTGACGTCATGTTATCTGTGGACAATGACCTTGAGCCTTCTTGGACGGGCACTTATACTGTAAATCTATAGTAGCACCCCAGGGGGGCTTCCCTTGAATCACTGAGGTATAATAAGAACTGAACTGCCTAGCTCTCCTGTAGATTATGTAGTGACGTAATGTCCACGAGTGACAGAACCCTGAGCCAATCACGGCGCAACCAGAGAAGATGAACAATGCCTATGCTCTGTGCTTTCGCTGGCTGCCCCTCCACCACAGAAAGCACTGAGCTAGGCTGAAACAGCTGCATTTTGGAGCTGCCTTACTCAAGAAAGACACCAAGTTTGTTTGTATGCTGCTTTATTAACGCAAGGATTATTATTATTAAAAAAAAACATTTTTACGAATTAATGCCAGAATTACATGCAAAACAGGCCAACTTAAAAAATATATATAATTAGGTGGGGGTCAAAACAGGTGAAGCTCTGCCTCACCTGCCCTGAATGACGGGTCGCCACTGTGTAGTTCTATTTTTTTTTTACATTATGTAAAGCTGTAAAAATGATTCATTTCGTATCATACACATTGCGTTTTAACGTAGACGTTTATTTTGAAGGTAAAATCGGAAAAAAACAGAAGTCTTAATGTTGCTGCCGGGACGCTAATCTAAATAACAACAATAAAAACGCTAACGTGAAAATTGTTCTTGGTCATGTTTACTTCCGTTTACAATGAAAATAAAGGATCTTATTGGTTGAAGTCATAGCTCAAAGGATGTGTAGTTACATGAAAAAGGTTTGTGCGCTGTTCTTTGAAATACGGTACTGCTTATTACATTACATCAAATCTCCTATGATCAGTATCCTTCAAGCTGAGCGCAAACTTGTTAATTGTCTGATTAATCAGGCTGTAATACACCATTCAATTGATATATACAGCCTGAAACTAATGACAGTAACATTGTGCAAACGTTCCTTACAAGCCAGAATATGGAATAAAATTACATTTGAACTTACTCTACTGGTTATCTGTGCGGTTTGTCCTTCAGTTGATGGAAATTCGACACAAAATTATCCACAGGAAAGTATTGTTAACCCGACTTTTTAGAGCACCAATACTGCCATTGAAATTATCACCTGGAACGTGCACAATACCATGTAAACACCTGCAGACTTCAATTTCATGAATGCGTCGCGTGTGCATGTACTTCCATCTTGTGCACGTGCAAACAAATCTTGATTGCCACACACACAGATCTGCGTTTTGAAGTCGGGTTAATAACACTGTCCTGTTGATATTTTGTCTCAAATTTCTACTAACAGAAAGACCAACACCATGGACAATTGGAGTAAGTTCAAATTAAGTTTATTAAACATTCTGACTTGTAAAGGGACGGTTTGGCATTATTGAATGCGTGGCGTTTACATAATTTGAACGCCTCGCCATGTTTCGTGACTAACTTGTTTAGAAAGAACAGTGTAGAAAATAATATAATTACTTTATTCCATCTGCATCACTTCAGTAAGGTAAATATTCAACTGTCCTTGTTCTAGCCTAGGTTTACGGTCTCTCTAAAAACAGGTATTTACACAAGCCTGTTTCAAACGACAAGTTAATGAGGGGTATGTGGTTAATTGCCCTGTTACCCAAAGACACTTCACATGATAACTATAATATGTCAGCCAAAGAATGGTTCCCAGATATCCCCTGTGTTCATCTCAAGCCACACTGCTACGACTTCTCCCCATTGTGAACACTCCTATGTCTGATAAGGTTACTCAGGAAAGAGAAACTCTTGTAACATAGTTTGCACTTGAAGGGCTTCTCCTTGGTGTGAACGGTCTGGTGCTTCTTCACATAGCTCGCCTCAGCAAAGCGCTTCCCACACGTGGGGCAGGCATACGGCTTGTCGGCGTCCGTCCTAATGCTCGGCCTCCCATGTTGTGACCCAATGACACCAGAGGAGGTAGAAGCAGGAGCCACCACCCTCAGGTTGTTAGTCTTTGAGCTCCCTCCTTGACCTCTAGCCATTGTTTGGGTGTTGTTGGGATTGTGTACTGTGTTATAGGCTAGGTACCTCTTGTGGTGAACGCCCATCCTGACCCTGTCTGTATTCGTGGAGTAACCATGGGTTAGCTGAGGAAGGCTAGATCCAGGCCCAGGCTTCCTATGAACCCATTCACCAGGCATTAGACAAGATCCTGAAGGAGAAGACAGACTACCACCAGGGGGGTCTCCCACCACTCTCTGTGAAGGCTGAAGCCCAGGGTGACCTGCTCTGTTAATCGTGGATACTGTGGTGTTTGTATCATAGGAACAGGAGGGTCTATCTCTATCTGCCCCAGGCACTTCTCCATCCCTAAACTGAGATTGTGAAGAGAAGGGTCTGGGCTGCAGACTGGATCCCTGACTGGAGCCTCTGTCTCTCTGATGACCACCAGGACTGAGGTTGTTCAGTCCACCTGTCCACTGGTTGTGTTCTGTGTGGTGGTGGTGGAGTCTCTGTCCCTCGTAGTTTGGTCCTGGTTCCGACTCGGGAAGGAAGAGCAACGGCTCCTGATCCAGGGTCCTGATCCGGGGCCATGGTTTGTGACCAGCCGCCTCAGAGGTCCAGTCTCTCCCATCAGCAACACTGGATATCATCAGGTCTTCATGGACTGCAGACTGTAAAACACATATTGAACAGAAAAGCGTAAAGGTTTATATAAGAAACGCTTTGCTGTGCACACAGAAACATGAAACATTTACAGTACCAGTCAAAAGTTTGACACGCCTACTCATTCAAGGGTTTTTCTTTATTTTTACTATTTTCTACATTGTAGAATAATAGTGACGACATCAAAACTATTAAATAACACATATGGAATCATGTAGTAACCAAAAAAGTGTTAAATCAAAATATTTTATATTTGAGGTTCTTGAAAGTAGCCACCCTTTGCCTTGATGACAGCATTGCACACTCTTAGCATTCTCTCAACCAGCTTCATGAGGTAGTCACCTGGAATGCATTTAAATTAACAGGTGTGCCTTGTTAAAAGTTAATTTGTGGAATTTATTTCCTTAATGCGTTTGAGCCAATCAGTTGTGTTGTGACAAGGTGGGGGGGGGGGGGGTATTCCAAAGATAGCCCTATTTGGTAAAAGACCAAGTCCATATTATGGCAAGAACAGCTCAAATAAGCAAAGAGAAACGACAGTCCATTACTTTAAGACATGAAGGTCAGTCAAAACAGAACATTTTAAGAACTTTGAAAGTTTCTTCAAGTGCAGTCGCAAAAACCATCAAGTGCTATGATGAAACTGGCTCTCATGAGGACCGCCACAGGAAAGGAAGACCCAGAGTTACCTTTGCTGCAGAGGATACGTTCTTTAGTTACCAGCCTCAGAAATTGCAGCCCAAATAAATGCTTCACAGAGTTCAAGTAACAGACACATCTCAACATCAACTGTTCAGAGGAGACTGTGTGAATGAAGCCTTCATGGTCGAATTGCTGCAAAGAAACCACTACTAAAGGACACCAAAAAGAAGAAGAGACTTACCAAGAAGCATGAGCAATGGACATTAGACCGGTGGAAATCTGTCCTTTGGTCTGATGAGTCCAAATTTGAGATTTTTGGTTCCAACCGCCGTATCTTTGTGAGACGCAGAGTAGGTGAACGGATGATCCCCGCATGTGTAGTTCCCACCATGAAGCATGGAGGAGGAGGTGTGATGGTGTGGGGGTGCTTTGCTGGTGACACTGTCTGTGATTTATTTAGAATTCAAGGCACACTTAATCAGCATGGCTACCAAAGCATTCTGCAGCGATATGCCATCCCATCTGGTTTGGGCATAGTGGGACTATCATTTTGTTTTTCAAGAGGACAATGACCCAACACACACCTCCAGGCTGTGTACCGGCTATTTGACCAAGAAGGAGAGTGATGGAGTGCTGCATCAGATGACCTGTCCTCCACAATCACCCGACCTCAACCCAATTTAGATGGTTTGGGATGAGTTGGACCGCAGAGTGAAGGAAAAGCAGCCAACAAGTGCTCAGCATATGTGGGAACTCCTTCACGACTGTTGGAAAAGCATTCCAGGTGAAGCGGGTTGAGAGAATGCCAAGAGTGTGCAAAGTTGTCATCAAGGCAAAGGGTGGCTACTTTGAAGAATCTAAAATATTTTGATTTGTTTAACACTTTTTTTGGTTACTACATGATTCCAAATGTGTTATTTCATAGTTTTGATGTCTTCAGTATAATGCTACAATGTAGAAAATAGTAAAAATAAAGAAAACCTTTGAATGAGTAGGTGTGTCCAAATGTTTGACTGGTACTGTATATACCACGCCCCTCATGCCTTATTGCTATTATAAACTGGTTACAAACATAATTAGAACAGTAAAAATAAATGTTTTGTCATACCCATAGTATACGGTCTGATATACCACAGCTTTCAGCCAATCAGCATTCAGGGCTCGAACCACTCAGTTTATAATAAAATGTAAACCACAGTCAAGCCCATCTTTTTAATACTGTGATTCAAGTATCTAGCAATATGGAGCCACTGGAGTTTATTATTTTAAAAAATCTATACGTGTTGATTCAAGGATGAAGTATAACGTTTTGGTTTGACTGAGATGAGGAAACTCAGTCCCTGCAATGATGCAAAAATAACCAAGTCAGTCAGCACAGAGTCAATTTTGTATTTAATTTTAACAAAATGGTCAGACTAACAATGTTAAGTACAGTACTTTTATTGCACAAAATGTGACAAGTACACTGAACAAAAATAAGCGCAACATGTAAAGTGTTGGTCCCGTGTTTCATGAGCTGAAATAAGATCCCAGAAATTTTCCATAGTCACAAAAAGCTTATTTCTCTCATTTTGTGCACAAATTTGTTTACATCCCTGTTTGTGAGCATTTCTCCTTTGCCAAGATAATCCATTGACCTGACAGGTGTGGCAAAGCAAGAAGCTGATTAAACGGCATGATCATTACACAGGTGCACCTTGTGCTGGGGACAATAAAAGGCCACTCAAATGTGCAGTTTTGTCACATGACCCAATGCCACAGAAGTTGAGGGAGCGTGTAATTGACATGCTGACTGCAGGAATGTCTACCAGAGCTGTTGCCAGAATGTAATGTTCATTTCTCTTCCATAAGCCGCTTCCAACGTCGTTTTAGAGAATTTGGCAGTACGTCCAACTGGTCTCACAACCGCAGACCACGTGTAACCACGCCAGCCCAGGACCTACACATCCGGCTTCATCACCTGCGGGATCATCTGAGAGCAGCCACCCGGACAGCTGATTAAACTGTGGGTTTGCACAACCGAAGAATTTCTGCACAAATTGTCAGAAACCGTCTCAGGGAAGCTCATCTGCGTGTTTGTCGTCCTCACCAGGGTTTCGACCTGAATGCAGTTCGGCGTCGTAACCAACTGCTGTGGGCAAATGCTCACCTTTGATGGCCACTGGCACACTGGAGAAGTGTGCACCCGGTCGTGTGGGCGAGCGGTTTGCTGATGTCGACGTTGTGAACAGAGTGCTCCGTGGTGGTGGGGTTATGGTATGGGCAGGCATAAGCTACGGACAATGAACACAATTGCATTTTATCTATGGCAATTTGAATGCACAGAGATACAGTGACGAGATCCTGATGCCCATTGTCATGCCATTCATCCGCCGCCATCACCTCATGTTTCAGCATGATAATGCACGGCCCCCATGTAGCAAGGATCTGTACACAATTCCTGGAAGTTGAAAATGTCCCAGTTCTTCCATGGCCTGCATACTCACCAGACATGTCACACATTGAGCATATTTGGGATGCTCTGGATCGACGTGTATGACAGCATGTTCCAGTTCCCGCCAATATCCAGCAACTTCACACTGCCATTCAAGAGGAGTGGGACAACATTCCACAGGCCACAATCAACAGCCTGATCAACTCTATGCGAAGGAGATGTGTTGCGCTGCATTAGGCAAATGGTAGTCACACCAGATAGTGACTGGTTTTCTGGTCCACACTCCTACTTAAAAAAAAAAAAGGTATCTGTAGTCCTAGCATTGTTGTTGTCTCGAGACCACATTTTGAGTGTCTCAGTCTTACATTTTACATTTTAGTAATTTAGCAGACGCTCTTAGCCAGAGCGACTTAGTTAGTGAGTGCATACATTTTTTCATACTGGCCCCCCGTGGGCATCGAACCCACAACCCTGGCGTTGCAAACATCATGCTCTACCAACTGAGCTACACAGGTCTTGTGTCGGATACATTTGTACTCAGTCTTGACTCGGTCTCAGACAGTGAAGCCTCGTAATTTCTTCCAGAGACCAGCCGAGACCAGTGGAGTAAAAAACTCATAATTATCAGCTTCCATTCAGTAAGCGCATAAGCACTTTTCCAGGCCAAATATATACCCTCCTTTCTTGAAACATTAATACCTGCAGTCTTTATCTATTATAGACATGTTTGCGCAGTGGCAAACCTATTGGACCAAGGCTTTCAGTGGCAAACCTATTGGACCAAGGCCTTTAGTGGCAAACCTATTGGACCAAGGCCTTCAGTGTGTGACAGGTTCGTGATGATGAAAGGACAGCAATGGTAATACCTGCGCACTCATGCACTTTTTGTAAAACGGAGGGTATACGCAGGTATACGCTGTATACCCACTTTTTTGTTTTATGGGCATTCCGTATACTCACTTCTTAATCCCTACTGACGCGAATCAAAGTAGTGTAGTGAAGTTATACGATTTATCAGTTATGAAGTACAATAGAGAAATCATGCACAAAGTAGCCTACACAATCGCAAAGCACGTGAAATATATTCACATGCGCGCCGCACACAGCCTAGCTTCAGCAGAATATCATCTGCAGGCAGCAAGAGCGCACCGCTCTCAACTGGTTTTGGCATGGAGCAGCTCGCAGAAGAATGACATCGGTAGCCGGTAGGGTAGCTAGGAAATACTTTATAACTTATATCTACAAGTAAATGGGTATACAAACCAGGT
The DNA here is from genome assembly GCF_020615455.1 of Coregonus clupeaformis. Taxonomy (NCBI): domain Eukaryota; kingdom Metazoa; phylum Chordata; class Actinopteri; order Salmoniformes; family Salmonidae; genus Coregonus; species Coregonus clupeaformis. The sequence continues at coordinate 72,087 of NW_025533712.1, forward strand.
ATTGAAATGTATACCCACTTCTCCAGGCACCACTACACCACTGCATAGTGCAGATGGAAAGACAGCAGTCCCACACAGCATGATGTTAAAGATAAGCAGTCCATTCACACGGACAAAACAAGCCAGTAGGTCCCAATCATAAGAATACAAAAACACAACTATTAGGCTAAGCATTTCCTAATAGAAATGTACAACTATTATTTCCCATTGCAAAAAAAACAACACATTTAGCACACAAAGTAACCAGTGACCTAAAGTTTAAATGCAACAATGTTTCACACACAAGTTATTTTCAAAGCGATGGCTAAGAAAAGCAAGCAAGTTCCAAGAAAAAAACAGTTCCACTCACCAGATGATGATCATTTGAAAACTTCACTTCTTGTTGAAAGTTATTCTTGAAAAGGGAGAAGCTAACAAATTAGCAAAAACATCTTCTTTGAAAACAACTGCTGCAGCCACTGCAAACTAGCCTACAACAAAAGATACCTAGCTAGACCACGAGAAAACTACTGCTCGCTATTGTGTAGTGATCTGTTGGCCTTTGAGAAGGCAGACGTTTCCATTTTTGTAAAAACAATCCCACCCATTACAAATCAAAATGTGATTGGTTGATTCCACTGTCACGCCAAAATGTTGTCCTAATACAGTTGAATGGCAGATGCCTTGTGTCTAGCCTCTGATGGCCTAGCCAATGGCTTACTTAGCTAGCTAGATTTATCTCCCCAGAGACCACCAAAGAAAAATCCTGATTTTGATATTTTTTTCCATTAAGTGTTAACCCTTTCCTTTTCAACAAAAATCTAATAGCTTAAATCAGAACATCATTGAAAAGAATGTAAATATAATTATTTTATAAATCCTTAGCCCTTCTCTGAAGGTGTAGAAGGCCCACGTAGTTTGGGTTAGTAATAATTTGTAGAGTGGCTCTATTTTCCCTCAGCATGCATTTTTTCACCATTCTGAATGTCTAAATAATCCATATGTTCTTCTGAAATAGGAACACAGAAATACTGGACATTTTGAACTCTTAAAATGGTGGCGATTTGACAAAATTACAATCATGGTCTTGAATTGGACTCAATTTTTCTGGTCTCGGTCTTGACTTTGTCTCAACCCCTTCCGGTCTTGGTCTTGACTCGGTCTCGCTTTAGTTTAGGTGGTCTCGAACACAACACTGATTCCTAGTCATGTGAAATCCATAGATTAGGGACTAATGAATGTATTTATATTAACTGATATTAACTATAACTCAGTAAAATCTTTGAAATAGTTTCATGTTGCGTTTATTTTTGTTCAGTGTAGAATAACCTTTCTGTAAATCTGGTACACTCGCTTTGATAAAATACATTTTTGAGTACTTTGGAAAAGGTTCAACATTACATTACACATCTTCACTACTTTATTTAATGTAAACATGAATTAAGGCACTATCATTTCCTTATTATAAAACACCAGTATCAATCTAAAGGGACAAAGTTTGTCACTCTTCATCAGGTGAAGCATTTTTAGACACCATCACACCAACCATCACCATATCATCTACTCTGCCTCATCATACTCATTCTTTCCTCAGTTCACCTCATCCAGTTCCCTACTACATCAAAAATCAACAGAATTAACTACAAACTAACTAGTACTACATTACATATCACTATACTCTATACATGAGCCATGTGCATTTTCTGCTGGTGTATCCTGAGAGCGCTCCTCTCTGAGAACCTCTTCCCGCAGTGCGTACAGGCGAACGGCTTCTCTCTCGTGTGGACCATCTGGTGCATCTTCAGATGGTGCTGGTGGGAGAACCTTTTCTCACACTGGTGGCAGCTGTAGGGTTTCTCCCCTGTGTGGACCCTCTGGTGCAGCTTCAGCTGATGCTGGTGGGAGAACCTCTTCTCACACTGGGGGCAGCTATAGGGTTTCTCCCCTGTGTGGACTCTCTGGTGCCTCTTCAGGTGGCCAGCCTGGGAAAAGCGCATGTGACACTGGCTACAGCCAAACGGTTTCTCCCCCGTGTGTATCCTCTGGTGGATCTCCACCTGTTTGGGGAAACTGAAGGCTTTCCCACAGAACGAACACGGGAAGCGCTTCTCTTTGCAACCGGATCTACTGATGGCGTTACTACTACTGTCATTTGTCAATGGCCTTGTGTAGCTATTTAGTGTTGAGGCACTGGCATTGTCTGAGGTCTGGTTTAACATTAGGAGAGTGTGAGGAGGATGAAGGCCAGGGAGTGTCTGTGTTGTCGCAGGGTCCATGTTCCAGTTGATAGATCCTATAGAAGGCAGGCTGAAGGCAGCACCTGTTAGGGTGTTAACCTGAGGCGCCATCAGTCTCTCTGAATCACAACTATAGGAGCAGGACGGAGCATCGCGAGCCAAGTCTGTTCTCTCCCTCCACATACGGACACCTCCCCGTCCCCGCAGACCAAATCTACACCTCGCCCTGGTCTCAGCCAGTCTGTTGCCATGGAGACTAAATTCAGTTGTTGTTTTGTGTTCGACTATCTGTTTCTGGTTCTGGTTAACAATGTTGTTCCCCAGCCCAGAGTTGAGGACGCTGTCCCATCCACTGACCTCGCCTCTGGTCCTGGCCTTCTCAGTGATGTTGTCCCCTGGGCCCTTGGCTGCACCTGTCTGGGTCTGGGAATCCAAGATGGCCACCCAGTCTCCTCTTTTAGCCTCCATCCAATCACCTGCAGGAAGAGGTTAGAAAATAGACTTTACAAACATGGAAGAGAACTCTATATATGGATTTTTTATTGTTGTCAATTATCAGGTCAAGTTCATACATTATAATGTGTGTTTTTATATGTAAACATAAGTTGTATTGATTTCATTTTTTTAATGAAGAAAGATAATAGCCAGGCGCATCACTATATGTATTCCTCCCTTACCTTGCTCCCCCATCTTTACTCCACTCAGCAGGTCAATGCTCTCTGGTCCGTCTTCTATTGTCTCCTCTTTGACCAGCAGCAGATCAGGCTTCCCATCCTCCATGTCTACTGACTGTAAGAGATACAGAGTGAGAGGATGTTGGATCAAGAAATCTGGGTAACACTTTACTTGACACCTAGCATCATAACCACAGCTGACATAACTTGTCATAACACTGTCATGACACATATACTTAGACCTCTTGTGACATATTGCATTATTTTATGGCTGGTTATGACACCTACATAAGTGTGTCAAAACCCACAACCTACCTAGAACATTTTCTGAAATTAACCATATTAAATTATTGTAATTGAACACACATTGATGTCAGACATGCACCTACCCCAATGCTCTGTTGCTGATGAATGCAAGAGCAGATTTCAGGAGCAGGACAAGACACCCTCTTTTTGACTAATGCCTGACATAAGGCCATGTATGTGATAGGCCTATCTGGCTTATATGATGGTCATAATGCTTCTTGACAGTGTCATAAAGTATATTTTCTTAGTCCAAGTAAAGTGACACAGTATGGTCATAATGCTTCATGAGTGTCAAATTGTATTTGCACCCTGTTATGGAGCATCTTCTGATTGGGCAATGAGGGATTGCTACGAGTACTATGCAAACATGTTAGTTGACTTGATTACTTGACACTCTTTAATGGTTTGATAATTTAAAGGCATGGTCCCACACTTAAAACAAAATTAATCAAGACCTGGGCCCAGATCCACAAAGAGTCTCAGAGTAGAAGTGCTGATCGACTTGTCTACATAGTCTTATTCATTATGATCTAAAAGGCAAAACTGATCCTAGATCAGCACTCCTACTCTGAGAGGCTTTGTGGATACGGACCCTGACCTAATACCATTCAGACAGTAGTTCACAGTGGGCTCACCTCAGTGAGACTGTGTGTGGTCCTGTGCTGCTCAGCTGGTTCCTCTGTGGGTTCAGGAGGAGGTGTAGTCTGGTTGTCCTCCATGACCATGGTCGCCTCAGGGTTCCCCAGACCCTCCTCACACCCCTCCTCCTTCACCAGCAGCACCTCTGGACCCTCCTCCTCCTCCTGGAATAGACAGGTGATACATATTACACAGACATACACTCCCTCAGGTACGTACACACAGATAATAAACACACTTTCAACATGGAGTGTTTACCCATCCCCACTATGTTTGAGTCCTTTACTGTAGTTACATAATTACTTCATTGTTGTTAAACCCATCATGGTGGACATAAATATGTTGTCAAGTCATCATCAGACAAACCTGACTAAACTATGTTGAGGTGTACAGTAGGTGTTTGTTAGTGTGTAGGTATATTTAGTAAGAGTATAATGGTTATAAAGCACTGTCAGGTGTATGCAGAATAGAGTGAGATCAGATGTGATGTAGACTAAAGAGAGTCAATGAAAGTCTTAGAATGAAAAGTCCCATTTTGTGTTTATTAAACATAAACAAGTTTTAAATACACCATATGAAAACCACACATACACATGTCTCAACTAAAAATCTGCATGAACTTGATAAACTACAACATTAAGAACACCTGCTCTTTCCATGACAGACTGACCAGGTGAATCCAGGTAAAAGTTATGATCCCTTATTGATGTCACTTGTTAAATCCACTTCAATCAGTGTAGATGAAGGGGAGGAGACAGGTTAAAAATCACGGATGAAGGAGAGGAGACAGGTTAAAGAAGGATTTTTAAGTCTTGAGAGTGTGCCATTCAGAGGGTGAATGAGCAAGACAAAAGATTTAAGTGCCTTTGAACGTGGTATGGTAGTAGGTGCCAGGTGCACCAGTTCATGTCAAGAACTGCAACGCTGCTGGGTTTTTCACGCTCAACAGTTTCCCGTGTGTATCATGGTCCACCACCCAAAGGACATCCAGCCAACTTGACACAACTGTGGGAAGCACATTGGAGTCAACATGGGCCAGCATCACTGTAGAATGCTTTCAACACCTTGTAGAGTCCATGCCCTGACGAATTGAGGCTTTTGAGGGCAAAAGAGGGGGGTGCAACTCAATATTAGGAAGGTGTTCTTAATGTTTGGTATACTCAGTGTAGATGCCTTATATATATCACACAATGGCTGGATGCAATATTCTACCCAGGAATATTCAACACTGAAATACAGTGGGGGAAAAAAGTATTTAGTCAGCCACCAATTGTGCAAGTTCTCCCACTTAAAAAGATGAGAGAGGCCTGTAATTTTCATCATAGGTACATGTCAACTATGACAGACAAAATGAGAATTTTTTTTCCAGAAAATCACATTGTAGGATTTGTAATGAATTTATTTGCAAATTATGGTGGAAAATAAGTATTTGGTCAATAACAAAAGTTTCTCAATACTTTGTTATATACCCTTTGTTGGCAATGACACAGGTCAAACGTTTTCTGTAAGTCTTCACAAGGTTTTCACACACTGTTGCTGGTATTTTGGCCCATTCTTCCATGCAGATCTCTAGAGCAGTGATGTTTTGGGGCTGTCGCTGGGAAACACGGACTTTCAACTCCCTCCAAAGATTTTCTATGGAGCTGAGATCTGGAGACTGGCTAGGCCACTCCAGGACCTTGAAATGCTTCTTACGAAGCCACTCCTTCGTTGCCCGGGCGGTGTGTTTGGGATCATTGTCATGCTGAAAGACCCAGCCACGTTTCATCTTCAATGCCCTTGCTGATGGAAGGAGGTTTTCACTCAAAATCTCACGATACATGGCCCCATTCATTCTTTCCTTTACACGGATCAGTCGTCCTGGTCCCTTTGCAGAAAAAACAGCCCCAAAGCATGATGTTTCCACCCCCATGCTTCACAGTAGGTATGGTGTTCTTTGGATGCAACTCAGCATTCTTTGTCCTCCAAACACGATGAGTTGAGTTTTTACCAAAAAGTTCTATTTTGGATTCATCTCACCATATGACATTCTCCCAATCCTCTTCTGGATCATCCAAATGCACTCTAGCAATCTTCAGACGGGCCTGGACATGTACTGGCTTAAGCAGGGGGACACGTCTGGCACTGCAGGATTTGAGTCCCTGGCGGCGTAGTGTGTTACTGATGGTAGGCTTTGTTACTTTGGTCCCAGCTCTCTGCAGGTCATTCACTAGGTCCCCCCGTGTGGTTCTGGGATTTTTGCTCACCGTTCTTGTGATCATTTTGACCCCACGGGGTGAGATCTTGCGTGGAGCCCCAGATCGAGGGAGATTATCAGTGGTCTTGTATGTCTTCCATTTCCTAATAATTGCTCCCACAGTTGATTTCTTTAAACCAAGCTGCTTACCTATTGCAGATTCAGTCTTCCTAGCCTGGTGCAGGTCTACAATTTTGTTTCTGGTGTCCTTTGACAGCTCTTTGGTCTTGGCCATAGTGGAGTTTGGAGTGTGACTGTTTGAGGTTGTGGACAGGTGTCTTTTATACTGATAACAAGTTCAAACAGGTGCCATTAATACAGGTGACGAGTGGAGGACAGAGGAACCTCTTAAAGAAGAAGTTACAGGTCTGTGAGAGCCAGAAATCTTGCTTGTTTGTAGGTGACCAAATACTTATTTTCCACCATAATTTGCAAATAAATTCATTAAAAATCCTACAATGTGATTTTCTGGATTTTTTTTCCTCAATTTGTCTGTCATAGTTGACGTGTACCTATGATGAAAATTACAGGCCTCTCTCATCTTTTTAAGTGGGAGAACATGCACAATTGGTGGCTGACTAAATACTTTTTTTCCCCACTGTACATCTATTCCAAATACATCTGTGGATCTTTTCTGTTGACAACAATTAAAATTCATCTTTGTCTTTAATGCAGGGTTTAAACTATCTACTTTCTATGTTATAGAGTGAAATAGCTCCTCTCGGAGAACCTCTTCCCGCAGTGTGTACAGGCGAACATCCTCTCTACTGTGGGGACCTTCTGGTGCATCTTCAGCTGGTGCAGATGGGAGAACCTCTTCTCACACTGGTGGCAGACGAACGATTTCTCGCCTGTGTGAACCCTCTGGTGCCTCTTCAGGTCACCAGCATGGGTGAAGCGCATATGACACTGGGTACAGCTGAAGGGTTCCACCCCTGTGTGGACCCTCTGGTGGATCTCCACTGTCTGGAGGCAGCTGAAGCTTTTGTTAGAGAACATGCAGAGGAACTGTTCCTCTTTACTATTGCCTGATGTGGCTCCCCCTCCCCGAGGCTGGGCTTTAGCTCTGTTGTTTGAGTTCAATGCCTGATCGGAAAGGGTGTTCCCATTTGAATCGGAAGGCCCCATCGAAATGGACACTGGGTCACAATTCCTGAGCGAGTGTAAGTGTGGGTCGTGACTTCTGGATTTGTCTCTACGCTTTCCCTGTAATCTAAGAAATCTCTTATCTTTATTTGTAATGCAAAATTATATTATTTTATAACATGCGCTTTCTCCCGCGTTGGATAGCGGTCGCTGTCCGCGGTTCTGAAACACATCAGTGCGCTGTTGAATTGGCTCCTTTTCCTAGACCATGTTGCTATGTGCATAATAGCAAAGTTAACCAGCATATCGGTGTTGAGAACAATGCGGCGGAGGCAGCAGCGGAGTTAGGAGACGAGAAAACAGCCCTTGACTTCATTGTCTAAGAAAAGTGAGGAGAGAGGAAACCAACTTAATTAAGTCTATAATCAATAGCCTAACTTTTAAATGTGCCTGGCTTTATAAATCATCCATATCTACAGAAATAAGACAGAACTTGCTTGTTTCCTGTTTGAGTGTTTGTTTAATAGCCTACTGATTCCGTGAGCACCAAGCCTCACGCAACAATTTCCCAAATGTGGCTGTTTTTAATCTTTGCTGTGCTGTAATAAAGGCTTTACACTTTGTTTTCGTTAGAACAGCCTCTCTGGTATCATTTATAATTTATTTAGTGTGTTTTACACTGTTCGTCTGAAAAATTAATAATAATAATAACCCTCTTTTTTTCTTGATCTCCTTGTTATTATTATAATGATGATCATAATAATAAGTAATGTCATTATCATTAGTAGGCTTAGTATAGCAGCCTTGTATAACCACCGTCAAGCTGTAGGCCTAAGAGCGCATCCTGTTTAGGCTTAATACTGTAACTTTCTTAGGCCTATATTTCAATACTTATATAGGCTACTGTATCAATCAATCATTTATTTGTTCATGTCATCACACTGCATTCATGATGTGAGATGCAATCAAGCATTTTAGCTTTAAAATAAAATACCAAAGCGACCTTTGAATAATTAGTGTAAACAATAAAAAGGCCTAAACCGTTCCATTTCGGAGATTGCATTCACGAATGCAACTGTTTTTAGTCTTTGCTGTAATAAAGGCTTATTTTATTTATTTATATATTACAACAGACTTTCTGGTAACCTTATCATCTATTTAGTGTTTACATTGTTACAAACGGTCAGAGAAATTATATTGTAATCTAACAGCACCTGTTTGGTACACATAGGCCTAATATCCACGCAGCGCTTACTCCATACCTTATTTTCTTGAGCTACAGTATTTTCCACAACTAGTCAAATGTATTCCACACATCTGACTTCCCCTTTACCTCCTGCGCAACCAGTAAACATTCCCCCATTTTGAGTTTGTCACGTCCTCTGCATCCATTTTGCTGTCACATGAGTTACGGCATTCAGAGTTTATAACCAATTTATTGATGTGATTATGATATGCTATAGGTCAGGCCATAATGGTCACGTGCATGTGATGCATACATGTGTCACGTAAAGACAGCAAGGGTTGAGGGAATACGGAATGTTTTTCCTAAACAAATTAGATTTTGGTAACAACTTTTCAGTCAGAAATGGCAGTAATTAGGCTATGTTGCAACTTCAGCAACACAGACAGCGCTATACACACTGATGTTCTGTGGTGGTCACTGCAGCAGGGAGGAGAGCGAGTACTAGTCGGGTACTAGTACACAGTCACTCGCTGTCTTTTTAAAAAACAAAGCGCAGCAAGTCTGAGCCAGGTGGCACAATCAAATCAATTGCGGTCGGACTCCCTCTAGTCATTTGTGTGTCTTAATTATTTCATCAAACAGTTCGCTTAAAGCATCAGACAAGCTCAGTGCATATATTTGATTTGATTAAAACACAATCGATTGGTCGAAAGAAAAGACAACTCTGTCGACCAAGATTTTATTTTAGTTGGTAAAAGCCCTAGTGTGTAAGAGCCTTTGTGTTACAGTTAAAGTCTCTGTGTCGGTCTCTGACTTGAGGACGGCGTTCCACTGACCTCAGTGATGCTTCGTCTGGTCCTGGGCTGGGGTGCGGCGGTGGATAGGTCCTCCGAGGCTAAAGGGAGTTCCACTCCAGCCGCTGCTCCAGTCTGGATGTCTCTGCTGTCTCGTGGGTCCTCTCCTTCAGTCCTCTCCTGCTTGACTAGAGACAATCCTCCAGGATCTGCAGCCTCTGCATCTTCAGACTGACACAAGAAGAAAGGAGGTTATTAACGGTTAGGGGAGTGAACATTTAAATGAAATTGGGATTGTTAACGTTTAGAAAAATCACAAAACTACCACTAACAGGTCCCGATCATCATAAAGGGAACCACTTAAATTATGGTGTAACGGAATTACGCTTTTACTTACAGATTTTTCACTTTAAAATGTATGCCAAACAAAAACCATTGATTTCAAAGTTTAACAAACCATACAACTATGCACAAGTACTACTTTGAATAATTTATACAGAACATTTCACAAAAACACATTTACCGGAAGAACTGTGCAAATGCAAAGTTTGGTTACAGAATCTCCCTCAGTTTTTTATGCGACCATGTTTTCCAAAAACTCTTAAATAACTGCTCTGAATTAAGTTTCAAAGAAGTCTGCAGAAATAATGGGGTGTTAGCTATGACATGACACCTTGAGTTTGAAGAAATGTATTTTGGTTATTGAACTACAGTAGGTGAAGTGGATTTACATCCATGAACAGAATAACATCATGGGTCCCTGATCTGTACTATACAGAAAGGCATTATGTATATGAATATCATTCTCTTCATAATGATGTATCCTGAATAGGTACCCTAAGAAATATGTAATATCTGTATATTGCATATTTGGGTTTTATTCTACACACTGGCTATTATTCTAATGAGCTCCGCCCCCAAACAAGACCACATTTGGTTGATCGGGACCAGACAAAATGTAAAACCATCATAGACATCTATGTTTCACAAGTTTGGACATCACAGTACAGCACAGAGTACAGTACAGTAGAGTACAGCATATGTGTTCAGTACAGTACATTATACTGTACTCTACTCTAGTGTGTTCTACTGTAGTTTTCCCGCTGCAGTCATTTAGCGGTGGCGCTGCTCCACGGCAAAACCATTGTTACCACGGCAAAACAAATCCGCCACATAAAACAATATTTATCCCGAGGCGCACTTTGAAGATGATAAAACAGTTCACATTTACTTTTCCTCTGCAAACTAAACGAGTAATGATGAGTAAAACCAGGAAACCCCCTACTAGAATAGTTGATCTATTTACTAGTTGGCTTGTTGTTGTGTGTACTATTCGAGATAAATATTCCTATTAAATAGGATTGGGCGATATTTGGGGAGACCTCTTCTACGATATGCTACTTCAAATATCCATATCGTTTTTATTTAAGATTTTAGTCACATTCTAGTCACATTCTCATTACAATCTTAGTATGGAGGAAAAATAAGGCTTAGTTAATTAAACTTGATATTCAACATATTAATACAGCCTAACTGATAAAACTACACAGTTTTGATTTGTCAAGTTCAAATAGATTACAGATTTGCAAATAATTATATATTGTCGTTCACTTCACGATATATCGTCAATGTCAAATATCACAATATTCAATTTAATCATATAATCGGCCCAACCACGCGCTCTGACAAGCAGTCAATGCACAACAATTCATAATGCAATCGCGAGGAAAACTGTTTTAATGGCCTTTCTTGAAAAGAGAAGGATCCCAGCTTTCCATTCCTACTTTATTTATTGCTCAACTCCTAAATAACGCGAACTGCACCATTTTAAACCCAGAGTTTTTAGCGGTGGCATGGTTAAGCACGTTACTGCTCCACAATTTGCAATGAGTCCATAGGGGAGAGTGGGGCTGAATGTAACCATGGTCAGTTGTAGGGTAACTTGGGGTACGAAACAGCCCTACCTCAAAATAATTTTTGTGGAGTTACTTAAATTGTGATGAGACATTATTTGTTGAGCAAGAGTAGTGGCAACCAGGGAAAGTGTTGGGGGAAGAAATGGTGACATGAAGTGGTTTATGTGAGAAGTACAGGCAATGGGGGTGATTACCCCGGGTGGCATTTTACCCCAAGTTACCCTAACAGGTAGGCCTACATTAGTGGTGGCACTGATTAGCTGTGATAAAGTGAACATCTGAGGCCGCACCCAACCCTAACCCGCAAATATAGAAAATGCGCTGTAGAGTTCACTTTTTTTATCTTGAACATTTATTGAACAATTATGTTTTTCTTCAACATTTAGGCTATTCATTTATTGAATATTTAGGCCTTTTGAACAGTATGTGATGATTAGCTCTCTCATCACATCGAACCACCGTTCTCCATTCCCCACGCACGTCAAGTAGCCTTATTTCTCTCAAATGTTGTGCACAAATGTGTTTACATCCCTGTTAGGGAGCATTTCTCCTTTGCCAAGATAATCCATCCACCTGACAGGTGTGGCATATCAAGAATCTCATTAAACAGCATGATCATTACACAGGTCCACCTTGTTCTGGGGAAAATAAAAAGGCCACTCTAAAATGTGCAGTTTTGTCACACAACACAATGCCACAGATGTCTCAAGTTTTGAGGGAGCGTGCAATTGGCATGCTGACTGCAGGAATGTCCACCAGATTGCCGGAGCAGTTGCCAGAGAATCAAATGCTAATTTCTCCACCATAAGCCACCTCCAATGTCGTTTTAGAGAATTTGGCAGTATGTCCAACCGGCGTCACAACCGCAGACCCCGTATAACCACACCAGCCCAGGACCTCCACATCCGGCTTCTTCACCTGCGGGATCGTCTGAGACCAGCCACCCAGACAGCTGATGGAACTGTGGGTTTGCACAACTCAAGAATTTCTGCACAAACTGCCAGAAACCGTCTCAGGTAAACTAACATGCGTGCTCGTCGTCCTCACCAGGGTTTTGACCTGACTGCAGTTCGGCGTCGTAACCGACTTCAGTGGGCAAATGCTCACTTCCGATGGTCACTGGCACGCTGGAGAAGTGTGCTCTTCACAGATTAATCCCGGTTTCAACTGTACTGGGCAGATGGCAGACAGTGTATGGCGTCGTGTGGGCAAACCGTTTGCTGATGTCAACATTGTGAACAGAGTGCCCCATGGTGGCAGTGGGATTATGTTATGGGCAGGCATAAGCTATGGACAATGAACACAATTGCATTTTATCAATGGCAATTTGAATACACAGAGATACCGTGACAAGCACCTGAGGCCCATTGTCGTGCCATTCTTCCGCCCTCATCACTTCATGTTTCAGCATGATAAGGCACAGCCCCATGTCGCATGGATCTGTACACAATTCCTGGAAGCTGAAAATGTCCCAGTTCTTCCATGCCCTGATACTCACCAGGCATGTTTGGGATGCTCTGGATCGACATGTACAACAGTGTGTTCCAGTTCCCGCCAATATCCAGCAACTAACTTCGCACAGCCATTGAAGAGGAGTGGGACAACATTCCACAGGTCACAATCAACAGTCTGATCGGCTCTATGCAAAGGAGATGTGTTGCGCTGCATGAGGCAAATGGTGGTAACACCAGATACTGACTCGTTTTATGATCCACGCCCCTGCCTTTTTTTGAAGGTATCTGTGACCAACAGATGCATATCTGTATATCATATGATGCAAAATGCATCATACGGAGATGATTTCTGTATTTTGAAAGTTACATATCTTGAAAACTTGAGTGCTGACAAGCAAAATATTTCGGGACTATGTCAACAATGGACGAATGAAACAAATACCAAAATATTGTTTTTTGGTGGAGTTTTCCTTTGAAGTCACCATTGGCCTCATGGTGAAATCCCTGAACGGTTTCCTTCCTCTCTGGCAACTGAGTTAGGAAGGACGCCTGTATCTTCGTAGTGACTGGTTGTATTGATACACCATCCAAAGTATAATTAATAACATGTTCAAAGGGATATTCAATGTCTGCTTTTTATTTTTTACCCATCTACCAATAGTTGGCCCTTCTTTGCGAGGCTTTGGAAAACCTCCCTGGTCTTTGTGTTTGAATCTGTGTTTTAAAATTCACTGCTCATTTGAGATGGAAGGGAGTTCCATGTGAGTTCCATGTGATCATGGCTCTATATACATATTTTTTTTTTGAGTGCAGTGAAATGCCTTTATTGCAAGCTCCAAACCCAACAACGCAGTAATCAACATCAATATAGCACAAAAAAGTATATAAAGGTAGAACAAAGACACACAAGAAATAAAAATAAGAAGAACAAAATAAAGTAAGAAGCTATATACAGGGTCAGTTCCAATTACATATTTCCAATGTGCAGGTATACTGGAGTGATAGAGGTAGATACTGTATGTATAGGGGTAAGGTGACTAGGCATCAGGATAAATGATAAACAGACTAGCAGCAGTGTAAATGAGGATTGTATGTGAGTGTGTGTGTTTGTAGAGTCAGAAAAAAATGTTTGTATGTTATGTGTGTATTGGAGTGTCAGTGTGCGTGAGTGTGTAAAGTCCAGTGAGTGTGCGTAGAGACTGTGCCAAAAATAAAATACAATGGTCAACTCAGATAGTCCATGTACCCATTGTGTTAGCTATTTAGCAGTCTTATGGCTTGGGGATAGAAGCTGTTCAGGAGCCTGTTGGTGTCAAGACTTGATGCACCGGTACCGCTTGCCGTGAGGAAGTATAGAAAACATTCTATGGGTGGTTGGAGTCTAACGATTTTCCGGGCCTTCCTTTCACACCACCTGGTATAGAGGTCCTGGATGGCAGGGAGCTCGGCCCCAGTGATGTACTGGGCTGTCTGCACTATGTGATCGAAGGTGGTGCTATTGCCATACCAGGTAGCGATGCAGCCAGTCAAGATGCTCTCAAAGGTGCAGCTGTATAATTTTTTGAGGATTTGTGGGCCCATACCAAACCTTTTCAACTTCCTGAAGGGAAGGAGGCGCTGTTGCGTCTTCTTCACAACTTTGCGCATGTGAGTGGACCATTTTAAGTCCTTAGTGATTTGGCACCGAGCAACTTGAAGCTCTTGACCCGCTCCACTGCAGCCCTGTCAATGTGGATTGTGGCAGGGCTGAAATGTAGTGGAAATGTTTTTTGGGGATTAAGTTCATTTTCATGGCAAAGAGGGACTTTGCAATTAATTGCAATTCATCTGATCACTCTTCATAACATTCTGGAGTATATGCAAATTGCCATCATAAAAACTGAGGCAGCAGACTTTGTGAAAATTAATATGTGTGTCATTCTCAAACTTTTTACCACAACTGAAGGGCAAAACGTGCTGCTCTGTCCTGGGCCAGCTGCAGCTTTTCTAGGTCCTTTTTTGCAGCACTTTACCATATCACTGGCAATACGGTCAAGATTAGATAAAACTAGAGCCTGCAGGACTTGTTTGGTCGACTGTTACGTAAAAAATGCTGAGCATTTCTTTATCACAGACAGACCTCTCCCCATCTTTACAACAATTGAATCAATATGCCTTGACTATGACAATTTACAGTCTAAGGCAGGGTAGCTCTCCAGGAACAGGGTTGGAGAGCCCTGGTCTAAGGTGACACCAAGAAGTTTAGTCTCCTCAACTTGCTCATCAGCCACATCATTGATTACCAGATTCAGCTGAGGTCTACACCTTAGGGAATTATTTGTACCAAATACAATGCTTTTAGTTTTACATATGTTTATTCCTAGCCACCTATTTCGAAACTGACTGCAACTCTTTGTTTAGGGTTGAGTGATTTCACTAGCTGTGGTTGCTGATGTATATAATGTTGAATCATCAGCGTACATAGACACACAGGCTTTGTTGAATGCTAGTGGAAGATCGATAGTCAAAATAGAGAACAGTAAAGGGCCAAGAGCGCTTGTTTCAGACTCTTATGTATAGCTATGCTGCTATCAGTTGGGCTACAGGTGATGAATGCTTATGGCTAATACCTAATAATACGGACCATGCATAGGCTATATGCATGGTCAAATATTAATAATTTTAACAATTATTTCTACAACTATGTTATTGGGCTCATTTCTGGAGGTGGAAATTATATTTTAGATGGTGTCAGCATAATTGGATTTTTCATTCATTTTGGAGTAGAATATCCTTTTAAAAAGACACCAGAACTGAACTTCTCAGTCCCGCTACATACAAATTCCCTGTCTCCTTTTCCTCCACTGCTACAAATGTTCCCAGAGAAAACACTGCTATACTGTACTGAATTCTACTCTACTGTACAGCACTCTAGTTTTCTTTACTGCTCTGTACTGTTCTCTACTGTAATGTACTGTGCTGTCCAAACTTGTGTTACATACAGTGGGGGAAAAAAGTATTTAGTCAGCCACCAATTGTGCAAGTTCTCCCACTTAAAAAGATGAGAGAGGCCTGTAATTTTCATCATAGGTACATGTCAACTATGACAGACAAAATGAGAAAACAAATTCCAGAAAATCACATTGTAGGATTTTTTATGAATTTATTTGCAAATTATGGTGGAAAATAAGTATTTGGTCAATAACAAAAGTTTCTCAATACTTTGTTATATACCCTTTGTTGGCAATGACACAGGTCAAACATTTTCTGTAAGTCTTCACAAGGTTTTCACACACTGTTGCTGGTATTTTGGCCCATTCTTCCATGCAGATCTCCTCTAGAGAAGTGACGTTTTGGGGCTGTCGCTGGGCAACACGGACTTTCAACTCCCTCCAAAGATTTTCTATGGGGTTGAGATCTGGAGACTGGCTAGGCCACTCCAGGACCTTGAAATGCTTCTTACGAAGGCACTCCTTCGTTGCCCGGGCGGTGTGTTTGGGATCATTGTCATACTGAAAGACCCAGCCACGTTTCATCTTCAATGCCCTTGCTGATGGAAGGAGGTTTTCACTCAAAATCTCACGATACATGGCCCCATTCATTCTTTCCTTTACACGGATCAGTCGTCCTGGTCCCTTTGCAGAAAAACAGCCCCAAAGCATGATGTTTCCACCCCCATGCTTCACAGTAGGTATGGTGTTCTTTGGATGCAACTCAGCATTCTTTGTCCTCCAAACACGACGAGTTGAGTTTTTACCAAAAAGTTATATTTTGGTTTCATCTGACCATATGACATTCTCCCAATCCTCTTCTGGATAATCAAAATGCACTCTAGCAAACTTCAGACGGGCCTGGACATGTACTGGCTTAAGCAGGGGGACACGTCTGGCACTGCAGGATTTGAGTCCCTGGCGGCGTAGTGTGTTACTGATGGTAGGCTTTGTTACTTTGGTCCCAGCTCTCTGCAGGTCATTCACTAGGTCCCCCCCGTGTGGTTCTGGGATTTTTGCTCACCTTTCTTGTGATCATTTTGACCCCACAGGGTGAGATCTTGCGTGGAGCCCCAGATCGAGGAGATTATCAGTGGTCTTGTATGTCTTCCATTTCCTAATAATTGCTCCCACAGTTGATTTCTTCAAACCAAGCTGCTTACCTATTGCAGATTCAGTCTTCCCAGCCTGGTGCAGGTCTACAATTTTGTTTCTGGTGTCCTTTGACAGCTCTTTGGTCTTGGCCATAGTGGAGTTTGGAGTGTGACTGTTTGAGGTTGTGGACAGGTGTCTTTTATACTGATAACAAGTTCAAACAGGTGCCATTAATACAGGTAACGAGTGGAGGACAGAGGAGCCTCTTAAAAAGAAGAAGTTACAGGTCTGTGAGAGCCAGAAATCTTGCTTGTTTGTAGGTGACCAAATACTTATTTTCCACCATAATTTGCAAATAAATTCATAAAGAATCCTACAATGTGATTTTCTGGATTTTTTTCTCTCAATTTGTCTGTCATAGTTGACGTGTACCTATGATGAACATTTCAGGCCTCTCATCTTTTTAAGTGGGAGAACTTGCACAATTGGTGGTTGACTAAATACTTTTTTTCCCCCACTGTAGCTGTCTATGATTGGTTCCAATTTGGTCCGGCCAAGACGGACTGGCCAAACTTTAACTACTTTTCAAGGTCCGTGGACGTCCGGTGTTGGTTTGTGCTCAGTTAGCGAGGATGCTTGTTACACTAAATGGAAAGAGGGTTGGTGGTAGGTGTCATGGAAGGTGTCAGTAAGAGCCGGGAGACAGTAACTGGAGAGAGGAGACAGAGTGGCAGAGCGAGAGAAAGAGGGAGCATGAGAGGGAGGGGTTGTCCAGAATGTTTTCACAGACGCTACAAGCTTGGCAAACCTGTATTTGGGGAGTTTCTCCCATTCTTCTCTGCAGATCCTCTCAAGCTCTGTCAGGTTGGATGGGGAGCGTCGCTGCACAGCTATTTTCAGGAACCTCCAGAGATGTTTGATCGCGTTCAAGTCTGTGCTCTGGCTGGGCCACTCAAGGACATTCAGAGACTTGTCCCGAAGCCACTCCTGCGTTGTCTTGGCTGTGTGCTTAGGGTCGCTGTCCTGTTGGAAGGTGAACCTTCGCCCCAGTCTGAGGTCCCGAGCGCTTTGGAGCAGGGTTTCATCAAGGATCTCTCTGTTATTTTCTCCTTTCATCTTTCCCTCGATCCTGACTAGTCTCCCAGTCCCTGCTGCTGAAAAACATCCCCACAGCATGATGCTGCCACCACCATGCTTCAACGTAGGGATGGTGCCAGGTTTCCTCCAGACGTGACACTTGGCATTCATTCCAAAGAGTTCAATCTTGGTTTCATCAGACCAGAGAATCTTGTTTCTCATGGTCTGAGAGTCCTTTAGGTGCCTTTTGGCAATCTCCAAGTGGGCTGTCATGTGCCTTTTATTGAGGAGTGGCTTCTGTCTGGCCACTCTACCATAAAGGCCTGATTGGTGGAGTACTGCAGAGATGGTTGTCTTTCTGGAAAGTGATCCTATCTCCACAGAGGAACTCTGGAGCTCTGTCAGAGTGACCATCGGGTTCTTGGTCACCTCCCTGACCAAGGCCCTTCTCCCCCGATTGCTCAGTTTGGCCGGGCTGCCAGCTCTAAGAAGAGTCTTGGTGGTTCCAGATTTCTTCCATCTAAGAATGATGGGGGCCACTGTGTTCTTGGGGACCATCAATGCTGCAGAAATGTTTTGGTACCCTTCCCCAGATCTGTGCCTTGACACAATCCTGTCTCTGAGCTTTATGGACAATTTCTTTCAACCTCATGGCTTGGTTTTTGCTCTGACATGCACTGTCAACTGCAGGACCTCATGTAGAAAGGTGTGTGCCTTTCCAAATCATGTCTAATCAATTAAATTTACCACAGGTGGACTCCAATCAAGTTGTAGAAACATCAAGGATGATCAATGGAAACAGGATGCACCTGAGCTCAATTTCGAGTCTCATAGCAAAGGGTCTGAATAATTATGCAAATAAGGTATTTCTGTTTGCAAACATTTCTAAACTGTTTTGCTTTGTCATTATGGGGTAGTGTGTAGCTTGAGGATTTAAAAAAATCCATTTTAGAATAAGGCTGTAACGTAACAATGTGGAAAAAGTAAAGTGGTCTGAATACTTTCTGAATGCACTGTATGCCTTAATTTCCATATGGAAATGTCCATATGCATCTTTCATATTATTTGCCACAGATTTGAAGCACTTCGCACATCGTCGTTAAGTTGAGAGTAAGACAGGGAAGCGACAGCAGCGAAGTCCTCTATGGCAATACTTTGAGAAGTTAAATGAGAAAGGGGTGAAATGCAAACTTTGTGGGATGGAATTGAGCTACGGTGGCAGTACAGGTGCAATGCTTAACCATCTGAAACGGAGGCACTGTGAGACCCAAATAGTTGCTGGCATTAGCGCAGGCCCCCAACAACAGCATTAGTCAGGCTCTTCACACGAAATTAGTGTGATAAGGGACGGAGTGAGATAATCACAGCGCTGATTACAGAAATTATTGCAGTTGATATGCAGCCATCGTCAATGGTAGAGGATGTCGGCTTCAATGCCCTGATGGCATATCTAGAAACAGACTACAAGATGCCATGACGAAACACTGTGACGACCCGGATGGAGAAATTGTACACTGATTGCTCTGCAAGTACAAAGCGCAAGCTCTGGAACACCCCCATACATGGTGTTAACAACAGATTGTTGGACGTCTATGAACACGCTCTCATACATCACCGCAACGAGCCATCACATTGATGAACAGTGGGACATGAAGTCCCATGGACTGACCACTGAGAACATGGAGGAGAGGCACACAGCAGAGAACCTAAAAATGGCATTAACTACTGTCGTTGCTGACTGGGGTGGGGGACAGCAGATTAGAGTAGATTGAACTGCAATGCCCCCTAGCGGTCATACGCAGGACCATATCTGCATTGACATTTTATGACTTTTTGTTTAAATGTTTTTTGTTTTACATTTGTCACATCCCTATCACCGGTACATGAGTTGAATTGGATAACAATGTCGTTGGGAAGTCTCACAAGCTCCCCTATGGCAGATCAATGAGGATGTACATACATTTATAAGCAAGTGAATAGCTGAGATAAACAGGCCACATTTGATTTACAAAGTAACTGTAATTTTTTATGCAACACTATTACACTAACCTCTATCATGATAACGTGCTGGATTGAGGTTCCACTCCCCTCATCAACAGTGATTGGTTGGTCATCTCTCCATGTATTGTGTCCCGCTGGCTTCACAAAGCTTCTGTAGCCTCCAGTGAGATGTCCTTCACCTGAGGGAGTGAATGGGGGGAAAGAGGTGGTTAGGTTAACTACTGTCAATGCTCAACGCTATATTGTACACTATTGACAGTCTAGAATTGGCCAGGGTTTTAAGGTAACACTTTTCATAACTTCTTGACATACTATTTATTGATTAATGTATTATGTTCCATGCATCACATTAATTTTCATTGAGTAAATAATAGGAAATAAAGTAAATAAATAATATGGTTAGAATATGATATTATGTGTTTGTGCAAGATAGTTTAGTAATCAGGGGAATTATTGTATACTATCCAAAAACTGACCAAGACCCAATTCTGGTTAACCATATCTGTGGTAAAAACATCTTAAGTCACACATGCGCAGAGGGGAACGGGCCTACCTCTTGCCATTCCTCTGTATCTGTCGAGGATCTTGACACTTCTGGGACGACTGACGAGGACGCGCTCCCGTGACACCTTCAGTTCCAGTTGCTGTAGTTTCCTCCGCAATGCCCTGTTTTCTTTCTGGCTTTGAGTTATTTCCAAACGGAACACTGCATAGTCGTCGTCTACGAGTTTACAGATGTCTTCCACGGCTGCATTCGCTAGCACCTCCATGATGGAGGCTATTTGAGTGTGAAAAACCATACATTTATCCATTGTTCGCTGGCTAACGTTAGCAGCTACCTAGCGTTACCTAGATAACATCTATCAACTAAGTCCTGTCTCCAACGTGAATTAAACACTACCTGGGGGTAAGTATATGATGTTGTGCAGTTAAATGAGTCATATTTTGTGTTGCAGGATGTCAATAAACGTCTAAATAACAACAAAAACGCTCATGTGGAAATTGTTCTTGGTCACTGTTCACTTCCGTTTACACTGAAGAGACAGGATCTTATTGGTTGGCATTATAGCTGAAAGGGTGTGGTTAAATAAAAAAGGTATGCGCTGTTCTTTGAATTACGGTACTGCGTTTTACAAATCAAATCCACTATGATCAGTATATTTCAAGTTCAGCGCAGACTTGTTTAGAAAGAACTGTGTTAGCAAGAATATAATGACTTTTCCATCTATATCACCTCAATCAGGTAAATATTCAACTCTCCTTGTTCTAGCCTAAGTTTACTGTCTCTCTAAAAACAGGTATTTACACAAGCCTGTTTCAAATAACAAGTTAATAAGGGGTGTGTGGTTAATTACCCTCTTACCCAAAGACACTTCACATGATAACTATAATATGTCAGCTAAAGAATGGTTCCCAGATATCCCCTGTGTACATCTCAAGCCACACTGCTACGATTTCTCCCCATTGTGGACACCTATGCCTGATAAGATTAAATCAGGAAGAAGGTCTTGTATCATAGTTTGCACTTGAAGGGCCTCTCCTTGGTGTGAACGGTCTGGTGCTCCTTCATATAGTTTGCCTTACCAAAGCGCTTCCCACACGTGTACGGCTTGTCAGCGTCCATCCAAATGCTTGGCCTCCCACGTTGTGACCCAATGACATCAGAGGAGGTAGAAGCAGGAGCCGCCACCCTCAGGTGGTTAGTCTTTGAGCTCCCTCCTTGACCTCTAGCCATTGTTTGGGTGTTGTTGGGATTGTGTGCTGTGTTATAGGCTATGCACCTCTTGTGGTGAACGCCATCCTGACCCGGTCTGTATTGGTGGGGTAACCATGAGGTAGCAGAGGAAGGCTAGACGAGATCATGAAGGGGAGGTTAGACTCCCACCAGGGGGCTCTCCCACCACTCTCTGTGAAGGCTGAAGCACAGGGTAACCTGCTCTGTTCATCATAGATACTGTGGTGTTTGTATCATAGGAACAGGAAGGTCTATCTCTATCAGCCCCAGGCTCTGCTTCATCCCTGCACTGAGACTGTGAAGAGAAGGGTCTGGGCTGCAGACTGGATCCCTGACTGGAGCCTATGTCTCTCTGATGACCACCAGGACTGAAGTTGTTCAGTCCACCTGTGCACTGTGTGTGTTCTCTGTGGTGGTGGAGTCTCTGTCCCTCGCGGTTCGGGCCTGGTTCCGACTCGAGAAGGAAGAGCGACGGCTCCTGATCCAGGGTCCTGATCCGGGGCCAGTGTTTCAGAGGTCCAGTCTCTCCCGCCATCAACACCGGATATCAGCAGGTCCTCATGGACTGCAGACTGTAAACACAAATTGAACAGAAAAGCATAAAGCTTTATATAAGAAACTCTTTGCTGTACACACAGAAACATGACATGATATTATAAAATATTAAACACAGTCAAGCCCATCTCTAACACTGTGATTCAAGTACCTAACATTATGGAGCCATTGGTGTTTATTATTTTAAAAAAGTGTCTGTGTTGATTCAATAATTAAGTATAATGTTTTGGTTCGACTGAGATGAGAAACTCAGTCCCTGCAATGATACAAAAATAACCAAGTCAATTTTGTATTTAATTACAACAAAATGGTCATACTCGCATAACGTTAAGTATAATACTTTTATTGCGCAAAACAATACTTTTATTTATTTATTTCACCTTTATTTAACCAGGTAGGCCAGTTGAGAACAGGTTCTCATTTACAACTGCGACCTGGCCAAGATAAAGCAAAGCAGTGCGATTAAAAACAACAACAACACAGAGTTACACATGGGATACACAAAACATACAGTCAATAACACAATAGAAAATCTATATACAGTGTGTGCAAATGTAGTAAGTTATGGAGGTAAGGCAATAAATAGGCCATAGTGCAAAATAATTACAATTTAGTATTAACACTGGAGTGATCGATGTGCAGAAGATGATGTGCAAATAGAGATACTGGGGTGCAAATGAGCAAAATAAAGAACAATATGGGAATGAGGTAGTTGGGTGGGCTAATTACAGATGGGCTGTGTACAGGTGCAGTGATCGGTAAGCTGCTCTGACAACTGATGCTTAAAGTTAGTGAGGGAGATGAGTCTCCAGCTTCAGAGATTTTTGCAGTTCGTTCCAGTCATTAGCAGCAGAGAACTAGAAGGAATGGCGGCCAAAGGAGGTGTTGGCTTTGGGGATGACCAGTGAGATATACCTGCTGGAACGCATACTACGGGTGGGTGTTGCTATGGTGACCAATGAGCTAAGTTAAGGCAGAGATTTATAGATGACCTGGAGCCAGTGGGTTTGGCGACGATTATGTAGTGAGGGCCAGCCAACGAGAGCGTACAGGTCACAATGGTGGGTAGTATATGGGGCTTTGGTGACAAAACGGATGGCACTGTGATAAACTACATCCAATTTGCTGAGTAGAGTGTTGGAGGCTATTTTGTAAATGACAGATGTCCTGGCCTCCACAATCCCCCGACCTCAACCCAACTGAGATAGTTTGGGATGAGTCGGACTGCAGAGTGAAGGAAAAGCAGCCAACAAGTGCTCAGCATATATGGGAACTTCTTCAAGACTGTTGGAAAAGCATTCCAGGTGAAGCTAGTTCAGAGAATGCCAAGAGTGTGCAAAGCTGTCATCAAGGCAAAGGGTGGCTATTTTAAGACTTGTTGTTACATGATTCCATATGTGTTATTTCATAGTTTTGATGTCTTCACTATTATTCTACAATGTAAAAAATTAAGAGAAACCCTTGAATGAGTAGATGTGTCCAAACTTTTGAATGGTACTGTATAGATATACTACATGACCAAAAGTATGTGGACACAAGTTCTTCCACACCGATCTCGATAAACCATTTCTGTATGGACCTCGCTTTGTGCACAGAGGCATTGTCATGCTGAAACAGGAAAGGGCCTTCCCAAACTGTCGCCACAAAGTTGGAAGCACAGAATCGTCTAGCTAATGCTGTAGTGTTAAGATTTCCCTTCACTGGAACTAAGGGGCCTAGCCCGAAACATGAAAAACAGCCCCAGACCATTATTCCTCCTCCACCAAACTTTACAGTTGGCACTATGTATTCGGGCAGGTAGCATTCTCCTGGCATCCGCCAAACCCAGATTCGTCCGTCGAACTACCAGATGGTGAAGCGTAATTCATCACTCCAGAGAATGCGTTTCCACTGCTCCAGAGTCCAATGGCGGCGAGCTTTACACCACTCCAGCCGACGCTTGGCATTGTGCATGGTGTTCTTAGGCTTGTGTGCAGCTGCTCGGCCATGGAAACCCATTTCATGACTCTCCAGACGAACAGTTCTTGTTCTGACGTTGCTTCCAGAGGCAGTTTGGAACTCGGTAGTGAGTGTGGCAACCGAAAAACATTAGTTTTTACGCGCTACCCGCTTCAGCACTCGGCGGTCCCGTTCTGTGAGCTTGTGTGGCCTACCACTTTGCGGCTGAGTCGTTGTTGCTCCTAGACATTTCCACTTCACAATAACAGCAATTACAGTTGACCGGGGCAGCTCTAGCAGGGCAGAAATTTGACGAACTGACTTGTTAGAAAGGTGGCATCCTATGATGGTGCTACGTTGAAAGTCACTGAGCTCTTCAGTAAGGCCATTCTACTGCCAATGTTTGTCTATGGAGATTGCATGGCGGTGTCCTCGATGTTAAACACCAGTCGGCAACGGGTGTGGCTGAAATAGCTGAATCCACTAATTTGAAGGGGTGTCCACATACTTTTGGTGAGAGATGTGTGTGTGTGTAAACAGTGGGGGAAAAAGTATTTAGTCAGCCACCAATTGTGCAAGTTCTCCCACTTAAAAAGATGAGAGGCCTGTAATTTTCATCATAGGTACACGTCAACTATGACAGACAAATTGAGGGGAAAAAATCCAGAAAATCACATTGTAGGATTTTTTAATTAATTAATTTGCAAATTATGGTGGAAAATAAGTATTTGGTCACCTACAAACAAGCAAGATTTCTGGCTCTCACAGACCTGTAACTTCTTCTTTAAGAGGCTCCTCTGTCCTCCACTCGTTACCTGTATTAATGGCACCTGTTTGAACTTGTTATCAGTATAAAAGACACCTGTCCACAACCTCAAACAGTCACACTCCAAACTCCACTATGGCCAAGACCAAAGAGCTGTCAAAGGACACCAGAAACAAAATTGTAGACCTGCACCAGGCTGGGAAGACTGAATTTGCAATAGGTAAGCAGCTTGGTTTGAAGAAATCAACTGTGGGAGCAATTATTAGGAAATGGAAGACATACAAGACCACTGATAATCTCCCTCGATCTGGGGCTCCACGCAAGATCTCACCCCGTGGGGTCAAAATTATCACAAGAACGGTGAGCAAAAATCCCAGAACCACACGGGTGGACCTAGTGAATGACCTGCAGAGAGCTGGGACCAAAGTAACAAAGCCTACCATCAGTAACACACTACGCCGCCAGGGACTCAAATCCTGCAGTGCCAGACGTGTCCCCCTGCTTAAGCCAGTACATGTCCAGGCCCGTCTGAAGTTTGCTAGAGTGCATTTGGATGATCCAGAAGAGGATTGGGAGAATGTCATATGGTCAGATGAAACCAAAATAGAACTTTTTGGTAAAAACTCAACTCGTCGTGTTTGGAGGACAAAGAATGCTGAGTTGCATCCAAAGAACACCATACCTACTATGAAGCATGGGGGTGGAAACATCATGCTTTGGGGCTGTTTTTCTGCAAAGGGACCAGGACGACTGATCCGTGTAAAGGAAAGAATGAATGGGGCCATGTATCGTGAGATTTTGAGTGAAAACCTCCTTCCATCAGCAAGGGCATTGAAGATGAAACGTGGCTGGGTCTTTCAGCATGACAATGATCCCAAACACACCGCCCGGGAAACGAAGGAGTGGCTTCGTAAGAAGCATTTCAAGGTCCTGGAGTGGCCTAGCCAGTCTCCAGATCTCAACCCCATAGAAAATCTTTGGAGGGAGTTGAAAGTCTGTGTTGCCCAGCGACAGCCCCAAAACATCACTGCTCTAGAGGAGATCTGCATGGAGGAATGGGCCAAAATACCAGCAACAGTGTGTGAAAACCTTGTGAAGACTTACAGAAAACGTTTGACCTGTGTCATTGCCAACAAAGGGTATATAACAAAGTATTGAGAAACTTTTGTTATTGACCAAATACTTATTTTCCACCATAATTTGCAAATAAATTCATTAAAAATCCTACAATGTGATTTTCTGGAATTTGTTTTCTCATTTTGTCTGTCATAGTTGACGTGTACCTATGATGAAAATTACAGGCCTCTCATCTTTTTTAAGTGGGAGAACTTGCACAATTGGTGGCTGACTAAATACTTTTTTCCCCCACTGTATGTATATGTTTTTTTTGCAGAAAAAACCCTGTCATCAGACAAACCCGACTAAACTATATTTGACGTGTACAGTAGGTGATTGTTAGTATGTGTAGGTATATTTAGTAAGGGTGTATGCAGAATAGGGTGAGATCAGGTGTGATGTATATTAAAGGGAGCCTCAATCAAAGTCTTAGGTCTTAAAATGAAAAGTCCCATTTTGTGTTTATTAAACATAAACAAGTTTAAATACACCATATGAAAAGCACACACGTCTCAACAAAAAATCTGCATAAACTTCAAACTGCATTTTCTCATTAAAAGTGTCTTGTGGTCCTCTGTAGCTCAGCTGGTAGAGCACGGTGCTTGTAACGCCAAGGTAGTGGGTTCGATCCCCGGGACCACCCATACATAAAAATGTATGCACACATGACTGTAAGTCGCTTTGGATAAAAGCATCTGCTAAATGGCATATTATTATTATTATTATTGTGGAAAAAATTAAGTAGTTGAATGGAAGTAATGAAATAGGCATTTTCTGAACATCATATACAGTGCCTTCAGAAAGTATTTTATACCCCTTGACTTATTCCACATTTTTTTGTTCTATAGCCTGTATTCAAAATGGATTAAATATATATTTTTTCGACACACAAAGGGTTAGAGAGGCTGGTTGGGATTTGGATGGTGTAGTGTGGGGAGGGAAGTAGTGTCTAGGGCTCACACTCCAGTACAGTAGGTGGCAGTGTATGCACCTTAAAAGTTGGACGTGATCCACCAACCCAATCTCAATGAAGAAGAAGTGTATGTCAGAGCATAAACTATAACATGAAGTCCAACGAACTGTCCGTAGAGCTCAGAGTTAGAACTGCGATGAGGCATATATCTGGGGAAGGGTATAAAACAATTTCTAGAGTGTTGAAAGTTTCCAAGAGCATAGTGGTCTCCATCATTGGGAAAATGAAAAAATATGGAACTACCCAGACTCTGCCTAGAGCTGGCTGTCCGACCAAACTGGCAAGAAGCACCTTGGTCAGGGAGGTGACCAAGAATCCAATGACCACTCTGACAGAACTACACTGCTCAAAAAAGAAAGGGAACACTTAAACAACACAATGTAACTCCAAGTCAATCACACTTCTGTGAAATCAAACTGTCCACTTAGGAAGCAACACTGATTGACAATACATTTCACATGCTGTTGTGCAAATAGAATAGACAACAGGTGGAAATTATAGGCAATTAGCAAGTCACCCCCAATAAAGGACTGGTTTTGCAGGTGGTGACCACAGACCACTTCTTAGTTCCTATGCTTCCTGGCTGATGTTTTGGTCACTTGAATGCTGGCGGTGCTTTCACTCTAGTGGTAGCATGAGACGGAGTCTACAACCCACACAAGTGGCTCAGGTAGTGCAGCTCATCCAGGATGGCACATCAATGCGAGTTGTGGCAAGAAGGTTTGCTGTGTCTGTCAGCGTAGTGTCCAGAGCATGGAGGCACTACCAGGAGACAGGCCAGTAGATCAGGAGACGTGGAGGAGGCCGTAGGAGGGCAACAACCCAGCAGCAGGACTGCTACCTCCGCCTTTGTGCAAGGAGGAGCAGGAGGAGCACTGCCAGAGCCCTGCAAAATGACCTCCAGCAGGCCACAAATGTGCATGTGTCTGCTGAAACGGTCAGAAACAGACTCCATGAGGGTGGTATGAGGGCCCGACATCCACAGGTGGGGGTTGTGCTTACAGCCCAACACCGTGCAGGACGTTTGGCATTTGCCAGAGAACACCAAGATTGGCAAATTCGCCACTGGCGCCCTGTGCTCTTCACAGATGAAAGCAGGTTCACACTGAGCACATGTGACAGACGTGACAGAGTCTGGAGACGCCGTGGAGAACGTTCTGCTGCCTGCAACATCCTCCAGCATGACCGGTTTGGCGGTGGGTCAGTCATGGTGTGGGGTGGCATTTCTTTGGGGGGCCGCATAGCCCTCCATGTGCTCGCCAGAGGTAGCCTGACTGCCATTAGGTACCGAGATGAGATCCTCAGACCCCTTGTGAGACCATATGCTGGTGCGGTTGGCCCTGGGTTCCTCCTAATGCAAGACAATGCTAGACCTCATGTGGCTGGAGTGTGTCAGCAGTTCCTGCAAGAGGAAGCCATTGATGCTATGGACTGGCCCGCCCGTTCCCCAGACCTGAATCCAATTAAGCACATCTGAGACATCATGTCTCGCTCCATCCACCAACACCACGTTGCACCACAGACTGTCCAGGAGTTGGTGGATGCTTTAGTCCAGGTCTGGGAGGAGATCCCTCAGGAGACCATCCGCCACCTCATCAGGAGCATGCCCAGGCGTTGTAGGGAGGTCATACAGGCACGTGGAGGCCACACACACTACGGAGCCTCATTTTGACTTGTTTTAAGGACATTACATCAAAGCTGGATCAGCCTGTAGTGTGGTTTTCCACTTTAATTTTGAGGGTGACTCCAAATCCAGACCTCCATGGGTTGATAAATTTGATTTCCATTGATAATTTTTGTGTGATTTTGTTGTCAGCACATTCAACTATGTAAAGAAAAAAGTATTTAATAAGATTATTTCATTCATTCAGATCTAGGATGTGTTATTTTAGTGTTCCCTTTAGTTTTTTGAGCAGTGTACATAGTTCCTTGGCTGAGATGGGAGAACCTGCCAGAAGGACAACAATCTCTACAGCACTTAACCAATATTGGCTTTATGGGAGAGTGGCCAGACGGAAGCCACTCCTGAGAACAAGGCACATGACAGACAGCAAGCCTGGAGTTTGCAAAAGGCACGTGAAAGACTCCGACCATAAGGAAAAAGATTCTGTGGTCTGATGAGACAAACATTTTACTATTTTGCCTGAATGCAAAGCGCTATGTCTGGAGAAAACCATACCTACTGTGAAGCATTGTGGTGGTAGCATCATGCTATGGGGATGCTTTTTAGTGGCAGGGACTGAGAGACAGGTAAGGACAGAGGCAACAATGAATGGAGCCAACAAAGGCTTCAGAGAGAAAACAACCTTAGACTGGGGCAAAGATGTATGTTCCAACAGGACAGTGACCCCAAGCATACAGCCAAACCAACTCTGGAATGGCTTCAGAACAAGAATGTGAAAGTTCTTGAGTGGCCCAGCCAAAGCCCAGACTTGAATCCCATTGAAAATCTGTGGAAAGACCAAGATTGCTGTTCACCGCCGCTTCCCATCTAACTTAACAGAGCGTGAGAAGGAAATGTGCAAAGCTGATAGACATACCCAAGACAACTCAAAGCTGTAATTGCCACCAAGGTTGCTTCTACAAAGTATTGACTCAGGGGTGTGAATACTTATGTAAATTCGATATTTCCGTATTTCATTTTCAATCAATTTGAAAAAATGTCAAAAAAATGTTTTCACTTTGTCATTATGGGGTATTGTGTGTAGGTGGGTGAGAAAAATATATGTTTAATCCATTTTGAATTCAGGCTGTAAACACAACAAAATGTGGAATAAATCAAGGGGTATGAATACTTTCTGAAGGCACTGTAGCCTACACAGTACAAACACACTATTTAAGACTTTTTAAGCTTCATATGCCTTATACACTGAGTATACAAAACATTAAGAACATCTGCTCTTTCCATGACAGACTGACCAGGTGAAAGCTAGGATCCCTTATAGATGTCACCTGTTAAATCCACTTCAATCAGTGTAGATGAAGGAGAGGAGACAGGTTAAATAAGTATTTTTAAGCCTTTAGACAATTGAGACATGGATTGTATATGTGTGCCATTCAGATGGTGAATGGGCAAAATATTCAAGTGTCGTGCCAGGCGCACCGGTTTGTGTCAAGAACTGCAAAGCTGCTGGGTTTTCCACGCTCAACAGTTTGCTGTGTATCAAGAGTGGTCCACCAACCAAAAGACGTCCAGCCAACTTGACACAACTGTGTGAAGCATTGGAGTCAACATGGGTCAGCATCCCTGTGGAATACTCAGTGTATATCACACAATGCCTGGATGCAATATTCTACCCAGGAATTATTCAACTCTGAAATCTGTTACTCTCGTTATTCCAAATGCATCTTTCGATCTTTTCTGCTCATAACAATGAAAATCAATATTTGTCTTTAATGCAGGGTTTGATCTAAATGTCAAACTATCGAGTGGAATGGTTACTTTCTTTAACCTTTTTCATGTGGAGTAACAATTTCCAATGTATCTTACCATTTCTACCGGTCTGCGTGCAAGTTATGATTTTCATATGCACATTTTCGTGGAACAGTTTAATTTCAAATATAATAACATCTTAAAATCATTGTCATGTGGTAATCTAAATTCTATCTAAATTGAAATTAAAATGATACAAATCTAAAAGTTAAAATGAATCTAATGCAAGAGCGCCTGCCTCTGGCAAATGGACACATTGTATGATACATGTGGGCCATTGACAGCTAAAGAACTTAGCGCGGAATGCAGAGATAGGCCTATATACACCAATGCAAGTAACTTCTAATGATAACTAGTTAAAAATAGCCTACATAAAGCCAACAAATAAAAACATTGCAGGTAGAATATATCCTGATAAAAATAAGTATCCTATAAATCACATTGGCTACGGATAGCAGTTTGTTCATGTTCTTTCAATCGCATTAATCTCTCTACTCCGCCTGTCTGCAATGATCTTGAAACATTGTATCAACTATCAACTGGGTCCGGCCCGATGCTCCAGCTTGCAAACTTGCAGCATTGTATCAACTATTCTGGGCCCTCAGAGTTTCTCGCGCCAGTGAGTTCCGGACAGAGCCAGCTGTATTTGCGAAAGGGATAAGAAGTAATCAGTTATTTGATGACATTGTCACTGGATCAGAGCATGACATTTTTCACTTTCACGCATATGCTCGGTGGTTATCGAAAGGGAGAGCGCTGGAAAGACTTTTCAAATACATTAGCTAGGTTTCCATCCAATTGGTGACAGATTTTCATTTGAATATTCTAAAATCTGCATAAAAACAATATGCAAATTTTTCCACCAGAGGGGAGTTACCAGTTTCCAGTTTTAATGTCACGTGCACAAGTACAGTTAAATGCCTCTTGTTGCAGATAAAAGGCTGTGTGTGATGAGGTAGTGCACATAAAAATAACTTTTGCGGTTAAATTCCCATGTGCCGATAAATTGGTTTCCATCGCATTTTCAACTCTACTAATTGTTTTGTCGTTAACAATGTTGCGTTATATAAGCGAATGTGCCCACTCTGGTCTTGGCACGTGCGCTCTAGCCAACAACTCGCAGATACAGTGCGGGTGTATAATCTACGTGATAAGATTATTATGGACAAAAGAGCAAGATTATTTGTATCTGTTAAACGGCAGCCAAGCATTGATCATTATGTCACCAGAATAAGACCCTCAATATTTATTGAAAAGGAGCTTCAAGCTCATCACCGTGAACTTTCACCACCCTGTGAAGTTCATCATAACTTATTTAATCTGTAGCCTAATAAACTGCATGCTTTCCCGAGTCGTAGTGGGAGGACCACACAACATATCATTGCGTGACTCCAAGTTTACTTCAATATGATGATTATTATATCAATAGTTGCGCATAAAAGCGTTTCCACTGCCATTTCTCTCATTATTAATTTTACTGACACAAAGATCCCACCTTGTTTAGCGTATTTGGTTTTGTCGACATTTGGAAAGTCTACCGACAAAATTGCTGTTTCCATCAGGCCTGTGGTGAAAATATTGATCCGTCATAATAATAATAATAATAATAATAATATGCCATTTAGCAGACGCTTTTATCCAAAGCGACTTAATCATGTGTGCATACATTTTTACGTATGGGTGGTCCCGGGGATCGAACACACTACCCTGGCGTTACAAGCGCCATGCTCTACCAATTGAGCTACAGAGGACCATGTACTTTACTCACATAAAAAGGTTGGATGGTTATTGAGGAACTACTGTCATTCTCAATGGATGTAAAAACAGACTTTGTTTAGGCTACTTGCTGTTTGATGTGAAACATTTTTTTTTGTTGAGAAGCTCCACAGCTCATTAGTGGTGGTGAGTTAAGACAATCAGAAATAGTATCAGACATCCCCAAATCGGCACATTTATACATTTTGCGCAGGCCAGGTAGCCTAGGCCTACTTCTACGTGTAATCAGGTGAGCGTCCTTACTCAACATTGACAGAAGCGCTCCAAACAAAACACAATTAATAAATAGCCATTAGTGGAAAACCAATGCAATTTCACTGATTTCCTCCATTTTATCAAATTGCTTGGCGTGCCTTACCTTGCCAATGCCTGGTCTATGTTATAGAGTGGAATGTTTTTTCTGCTGGTGTATCCTGAGGTAGCTCCTCTCTGAGAACCTCTTGCGTACAAACAAACTGCCTTTCTCCATTGTGGACCTTCAGATGCATCTTCAGCTGGTGCTGGTGGGAAAAGCTCTTCTCACACTGGGGGCAGCTGTAGGATTTCTCCCCTGTGTGGACCCTCTGGTGCCTCTTCCAGGCTGGATGAGTGGGAGAAGCGCATGTGACACTGGGTACAGCTGAAGGGTTTCACCCCTGTGTGGACCCTCTGGTGCCTCTTCAGGTTGCAAGCCTGGGCAAAGCGCATGTGACACTGGGTACAGCTATAGGGTTTCACCCCTGTGTGGACCCTCTGGTGGATCTCCACCTTCTGGGGGCAGCTGAAGCCTTTGTTACAGAACATACAGAGGAACCGTTTCTCTTTACTACTTCCTGATGTGGCTCCCCGTCCCTGAGCCTGGGCTCTAGCCCGGTCGTTTGAGTTCAATACTTGATTGAAAAGGATGCAGCCGTGTGAATCGGAAGGCCCCATCGACGTGGACACTGCGTCGCGATCCCTGAGTGTGTGTAAAGGGGAGTGGGTCGCGATATTTGGATTTGTCTCTAAGCTTTCCCTGTAATCTAAGAAATCTCTGCCTTGTGAGTGTCCTTCTCCTAAGTGAGTCTCGTCTACATTCCATGTCTGAGGAGCATCGCCCTCCACTTTCACAGTCACCTCATCTACGACTATAACCTCCCCTTTCTTAGCTAGGTAACCTTCAGAGTATACACTACTACTGTACCGGTTCCAGTCCCCTCTAGATAGATCAGTCTGTGTCTCTAAACCCAAAGGCATGTTGCCAGGGTCCTTCTCTGTAGTGTAAGAACAAGACGGATCATTGCCAGTTTCTAACGCATCACCTGAGTCCCGATTGGAATGAACCGTCCTCGGGCTTAGGTTACCGTAAAGTAAATACTCTGATCCGGGAGCAGGACAGCCCAGTGGCCCCAGCTCCAGTCTCTCTGGGTCTGGCCTGTGGTCAGATCCTGTGTGTAAGAGCCTTTGTGTTTCTGTGACTGTCTCTGACTTGAGGACGGCATCCGGCTTTCCACTGACCTCCGTGATGCTACATCGGGTCCTGGACTGGAGCGTGGCACCAGTGGCGAGGTCTTCCATGGATACAGGGGGCACCACTCCAGCCGCTGCTCCAGTCTGGATGTCTGTGCTGTGTCGTGGGTCCTCTACTTCAGTCTTCTCCTGCTTGACTCCAGGACCTGCAGCCTCTGCATCTGCAGACTGACACAAGAAGAGGGGACATTACCGGAACATGAGTTGAATTGGATAACAATGTTGTAGGGAAGTCTCACAATCTCCCCTATGGCAGATAATGTAAGCAAATAAATAGGTGAGAGAGTCTTTCTGAAATAAACAGGCCACATTTCACGTAGTTTTGATGTAATACTATTACACTTGCCTCTATCACGATAACATGCTGGGTTGAGGTTCCACTCCCCTCATCAACAGTGATTGGTTGGTCATCTCTCCATGTATTGTGTCCCGCTAGCTTCACAAGGCTCAAGTGGCCTCCAGTGAGATGTCCTTCACCTGAGAGAGTGATTGGGGGAAAAGAGGTGGTTAGGTTTGGTACTGTCAATGCTCAACGGTATATTGTACACTATTTACAGTATAGGAAATGCAGTAAATCAAGAAATTGGTTAGAATATAATGCGTCTTAGTAATCAGGTGAATTATTGCATACTATAGAAAAACTGATTGAGACCGAATTCTGGGTAACACATCTGAACACATGTGCAGAGGGGAACGGAAATGTACCTCTTGCCATTCCTCTGTATCGGTCGAGGATCTTGACACTACTGGGCCGACTGGCGAGGACGCGCTCCCGTGCCACCTTCAGTTCCAGTAGCTGTAGTTTCCTCCGCAATGCCCTGTTTTCTTTCTGGCTTTGAGTTATTTCCAAACGAAACACTGCATAGTCGTCGTCTACGAGTTTACAGATCTCTGCCACGGCCGCATTCGCTAGCACCTCCATGATGGAGGCTATTTGAGTGTGAAAAACCATACAGTTAGCCATTGTTAGCTTTACCTAAATAACATCTATCAACAAAGTCCTGTCTCCAACGCGAATTAAAGTCTACATGGGGTAAGTAAGTGATGCTGTGCAGTTAAATTAGTCATATTTTGAGTTCCATGGTGTTAATGAATGTCTAAATAAAAAGGCTAACGTGAAAATTGTTCTTCTTGGTCATTGTTTACTTCCGTTTACACTGAAGAGAAAGGATGTTATTGGTAGGCGTCATTGTTGGGTGTGGCTAAATGAAACGTTATGCGCGCTGCGCGCTGTTCTTTGAAGTACGGTACTGCTTTTACGTTACACATCAAACCTATTCATGATCAGTATCTTGAAGTGGTCGTCACTAACTCCCACAGTCATAATTATGGCAAAATCCCGCCTATTTAAATAATAAAAAAATTTAAAAAATGTATCTTCTTAACCCTCCGTTGTCCTAGGGTCAAAAGACCGCCATGGTTGAACCAACTTTATTTAAGGAAAGGTTCACCCATTTCGAATGTTATATTGTTTTTGTGCATCTCTGAGTGATGTTCTAGCGATTCGCTGGGCCATTTCATGTTTTCGTGTGCATCTGAGTTATTGGCGTTCAAGCAGGCAGAAATCCGGACGGTATGAAGTAGCACCGTGTTAAAATCTCTCTCAATACACTGGAAGTTAATATGAATACGACTTTTAGATCTCGAAAACGTCTATCATATATGTCAGATTTCAATACTGGGAGGATGTTTTCCCTCGAATGAGCAATTGATCATATTTTTGCGATATTCCTACCTCGAGAAATTTGTAATTTAATGGAGGGTCTATCACATGTTTCCTATTTGTCTGCCTCTGTAGTCCAGGGTGCATTGCATGGTGCAGTTGCCAGATACATTATAGAAAGGAGATCGGAATCCAATGAATGAATGAAGGAACGTATAACGCCCCACCCAGCAGACAGAATGCACCGCATGGCCCATTGACATAGCATAGGGAACGTTTCCCATCTCCTCATTAGTATGTCTGCTATTGCGAATGTTAGACTCTGTGAGGCACATCGATCTGCAGGTTGAACATGGTGAGATTGTAGACTCGTAAATTGATAGTGCAATTTGTTTAGGCGATTTTACAGCTATCTAGCTACTTTACATATTGATATTGTCTTCGGTATTATTGTGTGTAGCCCTATATTTTCTAGCTAGCTAGCCAGCCCATATAAAGAGCGTTGCATTGTGGATTTTGTAGTCGATTTGAGCTGCAACAGATTTCCACAACGACTTTCCATGTTGCTACCAACCTTATTATAAAGCCAAAATGAAACATTTGTTCACAAAAAATATTGTTCTCACATACTAGTGTTATTTAACACTGTAAATTGAAGGAATGAGTGGTTTTGGGTGGATCTTTCCTTTAACATTTGATTTTAAACCTAACTTTAACCACATGCCTATCCTAACCTTAAATTAAGACCAAAAAGCAACTTTTTACGATATAGCCAATTTTGACTTTGTGGCTGTGGAATCTAGTGGAAACCCTTTTCAAGCTCAGAGCAGATTTGTTTAGAAAGATTACCGTAAATTACCTAAAATATTCCATTGGTGGCATGGACAGAAACATATTAGGTGGTGGGCCGAAGCCGAAAAACCTGAAGTTGATCGATCCCCGTATATGACAGTAAAACATTCTTATAATGACGATAACATTTGTTGGTACTTTCAATTCTTGCACATTTTCTCATAAAAGTATATTTCAACACTGTCTGCTCACACAAATTTGTCGAACTGCAAAACTTGGAACCAGTCAGAACTCCCATATATACCCCTCGTGATGAAGGTAGCCAATTGCCGGCTTCTATCTAAGATGTAAACAGCCTCCCGTGAAAACTCGAGCTGCTCCCAGTCTCCCAAAAACTGAAATATAAATATCTGTTTTTGAGTGCACTTGAAATATGCAGCATGCAATACGAATTGCCTTGATTGTATTAAACGGTAACTCAGTTGACGATTTAGCCAATTAATTGAAAGCTAACCAATGTTACAGTTTGACTAGCCTAGCCAGCTACTGTTTACATTTTAACATTTTAGTAGACGTTGCAAACGCCATGCTCTACCAACTGTAATTTCTTTGTAAAAAAATGTAATTAAAAAATGTTTTGGGATGATTATGTCTCATTTCAAGTAACTAGCTGCAGGCTTAAAGAAACATTCAATCATATAGAATGGAGGTTTAAAAACTACAGCTGCATATGCATATTAGCCAACACAGCATATCCTACACATACTGTATAGCATACCTTGCAATACAATCTTCTCAAAAAACAGCTGGGCAAAATGTATACAATGTGCTCTAGAATAAGATGACCAGAGATTGATTTCTAAACCAGATGAGTCCTCAAATGTCAGCAGCTGCCCAATGCCATGGTGGGCATGCATAATGTTGGATGCATTGGAATATACCGTATGGAGAATGATAGTCTGCAGGGTTATAGAAAAAGCAGTTGGGAAATTAATGTTTGAGTTTTCTACTAAATGTTCAGTTAATGTGAATATATTTAGGTGGTTTAAATGATTAGCCTAACTTTCCTACTAACCTTTTTAAAAGTTGACGGTGCCAAATTCTTGCCAATCCATATTCTACTACTAACTATGATTGAGTGTGAGGAATGTTTTCCATAATGTACATTTCATGCATATACATTCAAATAAAGAACACTATCACATTTACTGTTTCACCATTTATTAAGTACGAAGACAAATAGCAAAAGGTGTCTCAGGCAGTATTTGAAGTATCTAAATATAGTGTAACCTACCAATCAATGTATATATAGAGAGAAGTGCCATAGGAGGCACGATCTTACAATGTTGCAGACCAGAAATGAGAGCTTCACCATCTGTCAAAATCCTGAGCTTCTGATGGAGACTGTAGAACTGTAATCAATGCATGCTTCAGTATTCCCCCCCTCTCTCTAGGAGCATTTGTGTACCCAGGCCCCATAGGTGTATCAAAAGGATCCCAACCTAGTCACTAATGTAGCCAACCGATGTAGAGCGAGTGAAGTGCCTTAGCGGAATACAATCTTAAGATCGCGTTGTCCAGCAACGAGAACTCTACCATCTACGGCAAAAGCCTGGGCTCCTGACGGGGACAATATAATTCTTATCACTGCATGTTACAATAGTAAAACATAATCTGTCACCACGTCAAACTGATTCTATATTGAATTTAGTCTTTGAGATGCTCTAACAAGCAGTGTATCTGTAATTGGTGCTCTTCAACTCTAAAATGCACAACAGGCAAATGCATATGTGGTCTCAATGTCTAATAGTGATGGCAGGGCTAGTGCAAACTGCAGTAGGATGGTTCTCCTCACAGGTGAGTGAATCAGCTGAGCCCACGCTTGGTGAATAGCACTTGGTTTATTTCTGGGAGCAGGACACATGGGAGGAGAGCTGAATAGATCATGAGAGACAACTGAGATAAGAATGAATCAAATAAATCATCACAGCAAAGGATTGTAGTTTATGAGCTAGAAATGAACATCCTGACAGTCAAAAAAATTACAACTAGGATAAGGACAGAGGCAGGGTACTCTGCATCCTACTCCAACTTAGCTACAGATTGTACACCAGATAATGTGATATAACCAAAGATTTTTTGGTATCCATTACTGGATGTTACAGGTTTGCCTATACAAAACACAGCCATAGATTCTTCAACTAACCTGGTGTTGGCGATACTCTCTTTGTTTTCGATTCTGGAAAACGGTTATCTTATAAATGTCAGTGTCCAGTTGCAGGTGGTTCTACAAACACCAGAGAAAACTCAAAGATGGTAAATCCATGTTTTGTACCACGCGAGGAGGTTCCTCGCCATCATAGCTGCCGCACATCTAGAATTTCCCAGCATCTTTGCTGGAACTAGTCGTTTCTATGCGACGCAGCCGCGGCCACTTTCAGAAGTAGATGACAGCGCGTCACAGTGCTACCAAAATAAAGATCTACACACACATGCAAGAGGCATCTCACTCTATATATTTTTTAAAATATAAGATAACTTTTCCAGAATCAAGAACAAAGAGAGTATCGCCAATACCAGGTTAGTTGAATAATCTATGGCGGTGTTTTTTAATATAGTATAGTGATAATTTTCCACATCAGTTGACAAAACGGTTTATCACTCTGTCATACAGGCTAGGCTACTTGGCTAAAATGCTTGCTCGCTAGCCTAACTTCCATTCATGGGCAACGTTAGCTAGTTAACACTAGCCTTCTACATTTAGCTACATATTGAACTTCCATCTTCTCAGGCCAGGGGCACAACAATGTATGAATTAATGGTTGGATCAGAATCGCCGTTATAATCATTGGCCAGTATGGAGAATTAAGTAAAACAAGAAGTCCAAATCTCTATTTCCATCCATGGCTAATTTAGGAAAGTGACAACAACACAACGAGATGCAACAATTCAAGTTTTTCTGTCAAGGACATATGCTCTCAATGGGATTTGATAGGAGGGGACGCCTAAATCCAAGCTGGCTTCACTTGACACTTTTATTTGGAGCACCAGGACCATTCACAGTTGAGCTCGGCCAGTTTAGCACCAAGGCTGATTGGCAAATGTTATACTTTTTTTTTTTATCAAGGGAGGCCAAGTGCACGCTGGCTTCCCTTGCCTTCAATGCTACCGGTGGCAACAATGTCATAATCGTTTAGACCAGACAGCATCAGACAGATGACCTACACGTAGAGAGACAGAGGGGTGCTGTTTCGCTTTGCTCGGCTGCTTTCTCCTGTAGAGATACATTCAGCGTCTTGCGAGTTGAAGGACATTTTTGAAACAGAGAGACATACATTTATTGAAAAAAAAAAGTAAAGTATTGGTAAAAAAATTTTGGAAGCCTGGCTTCCCTTGGCATCCATTAATACACACCACTGTTTGTTAGTATGAATGAAATTAGTGAGTCCTGCCTTGATGACTATTAGCTTCACAATACTTGTCCTATAGATTTTTGTAGTATTAAACTATTACTTGAATAATGATAGCTAAAGCTCCATGTCCCAGAATGACATGCTAGTGATAAAGCTATCTGCTCAGGTCTACTTGTTGGAGCTAGCTAGCTTCATTTCTAAGGTTGCTGTGCTCTAAGTAAAGTTGGTAGTTATTTTACAGCTTGCATTGATGGTATCATGTTTCTATAACTAGCAAGCTAAATATACGTAATATTTTTACCCCAGGACACTTCACATGATAACTATAATATTTCAGCTAAAGAATGGTTCCCAGATATCCCGGTGTACATCTCAAGCCACACTGCTATGATTTCTCCCCATTGTGGACATTCTTAGGTCTCATGAGGTTACTCAGGAAGGAGAAGCTCTTGTAACATAAGCCACGTTTTATACCTGGTTCTAACTTGCGTCCTTTGTCCTGATCTTGTCCACATTCTGATTGTGTCCACATTTTTAGATAGGTGTAGCCATAAAACCATGCGTTCATATAATCATACTGGAGACATCAGATGATACAGGGTCCCATTAAGCGAAATAGGCAGGTACTAAAGTAAACAATCCCCAGAAGTCCTTTCACTTGTAATCTTATGGTCTGGACCTGTTGCATTGACATATGGCTTGCTTTTGTACTTTCTGTCCCTGGGACATCAACTAGTCAAAATATGAAACCTGTTGTTTAACAAATCTGCTAGGGCCTGCAAAAATAGGTGCCGGTTTATCAGCACTTTTTTTCCCCACAACCCTTGTACTAAAAACATTTATTTGAATCTATTTACTTCAATTTTGGACAGTTCCATGGACTGGAAACAGATTACTTTTATAGGAAATTACCTTTTTACTTAAATCACTGATGTTATTCAAACTATCGAATTGAGAAATAATAATTGGAAATCGTCATGTCAGATTGACAAAAACTTATCCTATTCAATTATTTAAAACAGAACATTTTCACATATCAACATGGCTGCTTTCCCATCTTGTTTTCCCTACCCCAAAACTCCAACCATTCGCCTGGCTGGCCGTTCATGTCCCCACCACTCTTTCTACATTTTAGCAGCGTGTTTAAGAATGTTTAATTTAACCTTGCGTAATACCCTAGATGCAGTAGCACCCCTAAAAACAAAAAACATTTGTCACAAGAAACTAGCTCCTTGGCATACAGAAAATACCAGAGCCCTGAAGCAAGCTTCCAGAAAACTGGAATGGCAATGGCGCTCCACCAAACTGGAAGTCTTCCTACTAGCTTGAAAGAAAGTACAGTGCAATATCGAAGAGCCCTCACTGCTGCTCGATAGTCCTATTTTTCCAACCTAATTGAAGAGAATAAGAACAATCCAAAATGTATATTTGATACTGCCGCAAAGATAACTAAAAAGCAGCATTCCCCAAGAGAGGATGCATTTCACTTCAGCAGTGATCAATTCATTAACCTCTTCGAACGAAAAGATCATGATCATTAGAAAGCAAATGATGGACTCCTCTCCAAAGCTCAGCTGTCCTGAGTCTGCACAAAACTGCCAGGACCTAGGATCAATGAGACACTCAAGTTTTTTAATCCTATATCTCTTGACACATTCATGAAAATTGTCATGGCCTCTAAACCTTCAAGCTGCATACTGGACCCTATTCCAACTAAACTACTGAAAGAGCTACTTCCTGTGCTTGGCCCCTCCTATGTTGAACATAATACATGGCTCCCTATACACTGGATGTGTACCAAACTCACTAAAAAGTGGCAGTAATAAAGCCTCTCTTCAAAAAGCCATACTTTGACCCAGAAAATGTAAACTATCGGCCTATATCGAATCTCCCATTCCTCTCAAAATGTTTAGAAAAAGCTGTTTGCAGCAACTCACTGCCTTCCTGACAACAAAAAAATTATACGAAACGCTTCAGTCTGGTTTTAGACCCCATCATAGCACTGAGACTGCACTCGTGAAGGTGGTAAATGACCTTTTAATGGCTTCAGACCAAGGCTCTGCATCTGTCCTCGTGCTCCCTAGACCTTAGTGCTGCTTTTGACACCACCGATCATCACATTATTTTAGAGAGATTGGAAACCTTAATTGGTCTACACGGACAAGTTCTTGCCTGGTTTAGATCTTATCTGTCGGAAAGATATCAGTTAATCTCTGTGGATGGTTTGTCCTCTGACAAATCAATTGTGAGTTTCGGGGTTCCTCAAGGTTCCATTTTAGGACCACTATTGTTTTCACTATATATTTGACCTCTTGGTGATGTCATTTGGAAACACAATGTTAACTTTCATTGCTATGCAGACGACACACAGCTGTACATTTCGATGAAACATGGTGAAGCCCCAAAATTGCCTACCCTGGAAGCCTGTGTTTCAGACATAAGGAAGTGGATGGCGGCAAATGTTTTACTTTTTAAACTCGGACAAAACAGAGATGCTAGTTCTAGATCCCAAGAAACAAAGAGATCTTCTGTTGGATCTGACAATTATAATAATATAATAATATGCCATTTAGCAGACACTTTTATCCAAAGCGACTTACAGTCATGCGTGCATACATTTTTATGTATGGGTGGTCCCCGAGGATCGAAGCCACTACCTTGGCGTTACAAGCGCCGTGCTCTACCAGCTGAGCTACAGAGAACCACAATTAATCTTGATGGTTGTACAGTCGTCCCAAAAAAATAACAGTGAAGGACCTCGGCGTTACTCTGGACCCTGATCTCTCTTTTGACGAACATATCAATAATATTTGAAGGACATCATTCGTAACATTGCAAAAATCAGAAACTTTTTGTCCAAAAATGATGCAGAAACGCTAATCCATGCTTTTGTCACTTCTAGATTAGACTACTGCAATGCTCTACTCTCCGGCTACCCGGATAAAGCACTAAATAAACTTCAGTTAGTGCTAAACACGGCTGCTAGAATCTTGACTAGAACCAAAAAATGTGATCATATTACTCCAGTGCTAGCCTCTGGCTTCCTGTTAAGGCTAGGGCTGATTTCAAGGTTTTACTGCTAACCTACAAAGCATTACATTTACATTTACATTTTAGTCATTTAGCAGACGCTCTTATCCAGAAGCGACTTACAGTTAGTGAATACATATATATTAATTTTTTATACTGGCCCCCCGTGGGAATCGAACCCACAACCCTGGCGTTGCAAACGCCATGCTCGATCAACTGAGCTACATCCCTGCCCGGCCATTCCCTCCCCTACCCTGGACGACGCTGGGCCAATTGTGCGCCGCCCATGAGTCTCCCGGTCGCGGCCGGCTGCGACAGAGCCTGGATTCGAACCAGGATCTCTAGTGGCAGAGTTAGCACTGCGATGCAGTGCCTTAGACCACTGCGCCACTCAGGAGTACATTTCTCCCTCTCCTTCTCACACACCCACACTAACCCACCCTTCCACCACACACTATATCCCTCTCTTTTCAAAACGTCAACCTCTTGTCAATTCAGTTAACCAAAACCTAAAAAAAAAAAAAAAAAAGCAAATGATGATTACATGGGCTTGCTCCTACCTCTCTCCGATTTGGTCCTGCCGTACATACCTATGCATACGCTATGGTCACAATACACAGGCCTCCTTATTGTCCCTAGAATTTCTAAGCGAACAGCTGGAGGCAGGGCTTTCTCCTATAGAGCTCCATTTTTTATGGAATGGTCTGCCTATCCATGTGAGAGACGCAGACTCGGTCTCGACCTTTAAGTCTTTACTGAAGACTCATCTCATCTGTGAATGTCATGGATACATTAGAACTAGTAGATATATGGAGGCTTAAATATACTGATCTAGTGAGATATACATGGCGGAGACTGAATCAAGCTAGTCGTCTTGACTTCTTTCTTATCTCATTCTCGTTGGCACCAAAAGTGAAAAAAAGTGTTGATAGGGGACAGAATGCGGTCGGACCATCATATAATAGGCATATACATTACTCTTACTGAATTTCCACGTGGGCGAGGATACTGGAAATTTAATCAAAGCCTATTGGATGATAATTTATTTATAATTAGAACAAAGGAATTTATAACTGACTTTTTCCAACATAACATAGGTACAGCGAATCCCCTTATTGTATGGGACACCTTTAAATGTGCCTTTAGAGGCCATGCAATTCAGTACTCATCTCGAAAACAAAAGCAATTTAGGTCAAAAGAGTTTATACTAAGAAAGGAAATAGAAAGTCTAACAGAACAGATAGATGGCAATAAAAACTGTAACATAGAGGCTCAGAATAAATTAGAGGAAAAACTAAAAGAAATGGAGAAACTTATTCAAAAAAGATCAAGTGTAATATATTATAAAAATAAAGCAAACTGGATGGAATATGGGGAAAAATGCACAAAATTCTTTTTTAATCTTCAACATAGGAATGCTACCAAAAAGAACTTAATGAAACTGGTTACAATTGACGGAGTCACCCATAATTCACCAAATGATATTTTGAAGGAAGAAACAAAGTACTTTAAGCATATGTTTTCTTTTCAGTCGCCTCCATCTCCTCTAACTGAAGCTAATTGTAGAGATGTTTTTTCTATTGATAATGTCAAATTAACAGCCACACAGAAAGACTCATATGAAGGTGAAATTACAGAGGAGGAACTTCTGGATGCAATTAAAGACTTTAAGTCTGGGAAAACTCCAGGGTTGGATGGCATACCAGTCGAGGTATACCAAACCTTTTTTGATATACTAAGAGGACCGTTATTAGCATGTTTTAACCACTCCTATGTAAATGGTAGATTATCTGACACTCAAGAAGAAGGTCTGATCTCATTATTACTGAAACAGGATACAAGTGGAAAATATAAAAGATCCAGTCCATTTACAAAATTGGAGGCCCCTTACACTTCAGTGTTGTGATGCAAAAATCCTAGCAAAATGTATAGCGCATAGAATT
This sequence comes from Coregonus clupeaformis, assembly GCF_020615455.1. Taxonomy (NCBI): domain Eukaryota; kingdom Metazoa; phylum Chordata; class Actinopteri; order Salmoniformes; family Salmonidae; genus Coregonus; species Coregonus clupeaformis. The sequence continues at coordinate 116,357 of NW_025533712.1, forward strand.
AAAAAGGTATTGTCGGATATTATTCATTCTAATCAGACAGGTTTTTTACATGGAAGATACATTGGAGATAATATAAGGCAAGTATTGGAAACAATAGAACACTATGGAAAATATGGGAAACCAGGCCTGCTATTCATAGCAGACTTCGAAAAAGGCATTTGATAAAGTTCGACTGGGGTTTATATATAAATGCCTGGAGCATTTCAATTTTGGAGAATCTCTTATAAAATGGGTCAAAATCATGTATAGTAACCCTAGGTGTAAAATAGTAAATAATGGCTATTTCTCAGAAAGTTTTAAACTGTCAAGAGGAGTGAAACAAGGTTGTCCACTATCGGCATATCTATTTATTGTGGCCATCGAGATGTTAGCTATTAAAATCAGATCCAATAATAATATCAGAGGATTAGAAATACAGGGCTTAAAAACAAAGGTGTCATTGTACGCTGATGATTCATGTTTTCTTTTAAATCCACAACTAGAATCCCTCCACAGCCTCAGAGGATCTAGATACATTTTCTAACCTCTCTGGATTACAACCAAATTATGACAAATGTACTATATTACGTATTGGATCACTAAAAAATACAATTTTTACATTACCATGTAGTTTACCAATAAAATGGTCTGATGGTGATGTGGATATACTCGAATACATATCCCAAAGGAAATAAATGATCTCACTTCAATAAATTTTTAATAGAAAGTTAGCAAAAATAGATAAGATCTTACTACCATGGAAAGGAAAATACCTGTCAATTTGTGGAAAAATCACCCTGATTAACTCTTTAGTATTATCCCAGTTTACCTATTTGCTTATGGTCTTGCCTACGCCTAGCTGAACAGTTTTTTAAATGATATGAGAAAAAAATATTCAATTTTATTTGGAACGGCAAGCCAGACAAAATTAAAAGAGCATATTTATGTAATGAATATGAATTCGGAGGGCAGAAATTATTAAATATTAAAGCATTAGACCTATCACTAAAAGTTTCAGTCATACAAATACTTAAATCCGAACTGGTTCTCAAGCAAATTAGTAAGATTGTCTCACCCAATGTTCAAGAAAGGCCTTTTTCCCTTTATTCAGATTACAACCTCTCACTTTCAGTTATATGAAAAGGAAATAATCTCCCAAATGTCACTATTTCTAAAACAAGCCATAGAAAGTTGGTTGCAATTTCAATTTAATCCTCCAGAAACGACAGAACAAATAATGCAACAAATATTGTGGTTAAATTCAAATATACTAATTGACAAAAAAACTAAATTTTTTGACAGAATGTTTAAAAAAGGTATAATCTTCGTAAATGATATCATCGGTAGGACTGGTGGAGTTATGTCGCACATGCAGCTAACAAAAACATATGGAAATGTCTGCTCTACCCAAAATTACAACCAAATAATTGCAGCCTTACCGCAAAAGTGGAAGAGGAAAGTGGAAGGGGGAGAAAGTAAGGAACTTGTCTGTCGGCCTTGCATTAAAGAACATAATTGGTTAAGGAAAACTGTGATAAATAAAAAAGTATATCAGTTTCACTTAAGGACCAAAGGATTGACAGCCGTCCCATATAGATTGCAAAATAGTTGGGAAGAGATAATAATATAATAATAATATGCCATTTAGCAGACGCTTTTATCCAAAGCGACTTACAGTCATGCGTGCATACATTTTTGTGTATGGGTCTTTGACGTACCGATCCCATGGCATAGTGTTTATGAACTGACACGCAAAACGACACCGGATTCAAAAATTAGAATCTTTCAATTTAAATTATTATATAAAATTCTTGCTACCAATAGAATGTTATTTATATGGGGGATACAATCTTCCCATCTCTGCAGATTTTGCTGTGAAGAGACAGAATCATTAGATCATTTGTTTTGGTTCTGTCCATTTGTAGCTTGTTTTTGGACACAGGTCCAGGAATGGCTAAAGGATTGCAATATTTACCTGGAACTAACCTTGCAGATAGCATTACTGGGTGATCTGAAAAGTCATAGTCAATCAATCAATAATATAATAATACTTTTAGCAAAAATGTTTTTTAAATTCACAATCTGTAGAAGCAATGAGAATAGAAAGGTTCAGAACTTTTGTAAAACATCACAGTACGGTTGAAATATATATGGCAAATAGAAATCCTATATGGATGGTGTTAAGAGATAGATGGGAGGTATTGAATAGAGTTGAAGGATGGGACTAATAACAAATAACAACAAATAATAACAAAGATAGCTAATAATGTAAGCATACTGTGTCCATAATAAGTATATAGGTTGTATGTTGGGAGCTTCTGGGAAAGAGCACAGTTAGAAAGATATGGCATATAGAAGCAAACCGGATGGACATCATGAAAATGATCGGAGAGGTTGAGAGTAGAAGAAGTTCAGGAGCAAAAAAAAATATATATATATATATATATATAATATAATTATTGTAAAATTAACTCTGTCCATAAGGTGTAGATAGTAAGTATAGACCGGAAGTAGAGGCCTGGGCATTGTTGTTCACTAATTTACTCCAAGTAGGGAAAGGATGGTGGGGTTGAAAAGTAATAAAGGGGAGTATATATATATAAAAATATTTTTAAAAAAACATGGGGGGACTGGAAGTGATGCAGACAATTACATTGATAGAAGATACAATCTATCTGCAATATTAAGCTGATCCATTCCCCCCCAAAAAAATTAAAATAAAAGAAACAAAAAAAAATGTAAAAAAGATTACAAAAAGATTAAAAAATAAAAAAATAAAAAATAAAGACTCATCTCTTCAGTAGGTCCTATGATTGAGTGTAGTCTGGCCCAGGGGTGCGAAGGTGAACGGAACCACCCTTACTGTCTGTGCCTGGCCGGTTCCCGTCTCTCCATTGGGATTCTCTGCCTCTGACCCAATTACGGTGCTTTCCATGCCTTCCCTAGGAGGGGTACGTCACTTGAGTGGGTTGAGTCACTGACGTGATCTTCCTGTCCGGTTTGTCGCCCCCTCGGGCTCGTGCAATTGAGGAGATCTTCATTTACATTTACAACCACTTTTTTATGTGCCGGGGGGGCTAGGGTCAGTCTGTTATATCTGGTGTTATTCTCCTGTCTTATCCGGTGTCCTGTGTGAATTTAAGTATGCTCCCTCTAATTCTCTCTTTCTCCATCTCAGTCCACCTGGTCGTGCTGCTGCTCCAGTTTCAACTCTTCTGCCTGCGGCTATGGAACCCTGACCTGTTCACCGGACGTGCTACCTTGTCCCAGACCTGCTGTTTTCAACTCTCTCTCTCTACCGCACCTGCTATTTCAACCTCTAAATGCCCGGCTATGAAAAGCCAAGTGACATTTACTCCTGATGTACTGACCTGTTGCAACCTCTACAACCACTGTGATTTTTATTTGACCCTGCTGGTCATCTATGAACATTTGAACATCTTGGAGAATAATCTGGCCTTAATGGCCATGTACTGTTATAATCTCCCCCCGGCACAGCCAGAAGGGGCCACCCCTCAGAGCCTGGTTCCTCTCTAGGTTTCTTCCTAGGTTTCTGCCTTTCTAGGGAGTTTTTCCTAGCCACCGCGCTTCTACATCTACATTGCTTGCTGTTTGGGGTTTTAGGCTGGGTTTCTGTATAGCACTTTGTGACATCTGCTGATGTAAAAAGGGCTTTATAAATACATTTGATTGATTGATTGATTGTCTCGAGAATCGATCCAAATACAACAATACATTACCAAAGAGCCCTTGCCCTTATCCTAAAGCGCTTTGCTTATTTGAAAATAACTAAGTAACTGATTACTTCAGTTGAAAAACGAAGGCGTTAAGTTACTCTTTACGACAAAAAAGTAATTTGAGTACTCTACACCGAACACTGCTGAGGAATCACTTCAACATTAGGCTACTGTCTTCACTATAAACTGCAGCACCCAGCTGTCGCAACATGCACTGTTGCCTTCACCATAAATCATATGCACATAGTCAATCACACATTGCCAGCACATGCTTACCCATTTTTATCCTGCTTATATGAAATAATCAGGACAGTGCATCATCATATGGAGTTTCACCAAAAGGTCCTTCCCTCCTGCTCAGTTCATAAAAATGAAAAGTGCCATATCTGTCATTTGGAGTTTCATCTTGCTGAGACTTCAATTTAATCCTTCACTTTAGCTACCGTGATTGTATTGCAATACACTACACCCCAAAAGGTGCCAAAAGAGCTCTCGTGACATAAACATACAGAGAACAGACAGTCATGCAGCGTGCACAACCCAGAAATGTATGAAGGAGACACACTTATCAATGCTTTTCACATTTACACACCAAACAGTTATCAGATTCACTTCAGTTCTTTGCAATTTGTTGGGGTCACACACAGAGACAAACGTGGTCAGTACTTTTACTTTTAACATTAACTTTACAGGTGAGGTGGTGCGACTATATCAAATTCATATAATTCTAAATTAATATGAAAGAGCACTCACCTCTTTTGTCACGTGGCCTCCGGTGATGAGAAGCCCACCCTGCTTGCAGCGCCATTGTTAGGAATTGAAAACTGGTCAAAGTTTGGAGGAATGCTAGATGTAAAATAACTTCTATATTTTAAAGGTCTAATAGACAAAGACAGACATATGGGAAGACAGACACGTTCCTCTAAAAGGTTAGCAGAAAATCTTCTCCCCCTCCAGTGGGGAGGGCTGACCTAAATACTCTTGCCTTATCCGTTCGCTGTTTTACCCTTCTATGCCCGGTGCCAAAGCATTAAATCAAGGTGGAGATCTTGGGGTTGAATAGAATATACATTTGAAACATCTTAATCGCTTAAGGACACCCATGAACGATTTTATGGCTCAGGGGCCCAGATACCAGGTACTGAGACCTGCTTTACGGTGACCTCTGGCCTTACAGAGGGTAACTAGAGGCCAAATTCCCGTGTAGCTCAGTTGGTAGAGTAAGGCGCTTGCAATGCCAGGGTTGTGGGTTCGATTCCCACGGGGGACCAGTATGAAAATGTATGCACTCCCTAACTGTAAGTCGCTCTTTAACTGTAAGTCGCTCTGGATAAGAGCGTCTGCTAAATGACTAAAATGTCAATTCCAATAGGGAATATAATATTATATTATAAAATGTTAACCACAGTCAAGCCCATCTCTAACACTGTGAGTTTTTCCTAGCCACCGTGCTTCTAAAGTTGAAGTCGGAAGTTTACATACACCTTAGCCAAATACATTTAAACTCAGTTTTTCACAATTCGTGACATTTAATCCTAGTAAAAATTCCCTGTCTTTGGTCAGTTAGGATCACCACTTTATTTTAAGAATGTGAAATGTCAGAATAATAGTAGAGAGTGATTTATTTAAGCTTTTATTTCTTTCATCACATTCCCAATGGGTCAGAAGTTTACATACACTCAATTAGTATTTGGTAGCATTGCCTATAAATTGTTTAACTTGGGTCAAACGTTTCGGGTAGCCTTCCACAATAAGTTGGGTGAATTTTGGCCCATTCCTCCTGACAGAGCTGGTGTAACTGAGTCAGGTTTGTAGGCCTCCTTGCTCGCACTCGCTTTTTCAGTTCTGCCCACACATTTTCTATAGGATGGTGTTCTTCGGCTTGCAAGCCAACCCCTTTTTCCTCCAAACATAACGATGGTTATTATGGCCAAACAGTTCTATTTTTGTTTCATCAGACCAGAGGACATTTCTCCAAAAAGTACGATCTTTGTCCCCATGTGCAGTTGGAAACCGTAGTCTGCTTTTTTATGGCGGTTTTGGAGCAGTGGCTTCTTCCTTGCTGAGTGGCCTTTCAGGTTATGACGATATAGGACTTGTTTTACTGTGGATATAGATACTTTTGTACCTGTTTCCTCCAGCATCTTCACAAGGTCCTTTGCTGTTGTTCTGGGATTGATTTGCACTTTTCGCACCAAAGTATGTTCATCTCTAGGAGACAGAACGCGTCTCCTTCCTGAGCGGTATGACGGCTACGTGGTCCCATGGTGTTTATACTTGCGTACTATTGTTTGTACAGATGAACGTGGTACCTTCAGGCATTTGGAAATTTCTCCCAAAGCTGGACCAGACTTGTGGAGGTCTACAATTTTTTTTCTGAGGTCTTTCTTTTGATTTTCCCATGATGTCAAGCAAAGAGGCACTGAGTTTGAAGATAGGCCTTGAAATACATCCACAGGTACACATCCAATTGACTCAAATGGTGTAAATTAGCCTATCAGAAGCTTCTAAAGCCATCACATAATTTTCTGGAATTTTCCAAGCTGTTTAAAGGCACAGTCAATTTAGTGTATGTTAATAATAATAATAAATAATATGCCATTTAGCAGACGCTTTTATCCAAAGCGACTTAGTCATGTGTGCATAAATTTTTACGTATGGGTGGTCCCGGGGACCCACTGGAATTGTGATACAGTGAATTATAAGTGAAATAATATGTCTGTAAACAATTGTTGGAAAAATTACTTGTCATGTGTAGTATCTAAACAGTTTATGACTTTGCTGACGTTTGCAAATGGTGTGTTAGAGGAAGTTGACTCAGCTTGCGGAAGCATCTGGAAAGCATTACTATAGGGGCCCCCCTAAAACAGAGGAAGTCTGTTATGTGGAGGCCAGGGATTGGTTTATGGGAAAAACCACCCATATCATGTTACATATTATAAATACCATGGTTGGAACAAAGGACGGGGAGGATATAACATATTAGAGATTAGGTCAGTTGTTCTCCAGATGTCTGCAGGAGTCTGTAAATTGACGCTGAAATCTTTGATGTAATAAACCATTATAATCAAGGACAGTGTCAGCGGATTTCTTGTCATCACAGCATAATTAGCATCGTTATTTCGATACCACAGAATGGCGACGAGGAACTTTGGGACGTGTTGCGTCTCTCCAGCGTTCCATTCATGAGCTACGAAGTGACTCCCGCTCAAGACGCCGGCACATAAGGTGAGATTTCTCACAATTTGGGGCGCTGGTCGGTTCGTTTGCTTATGTGGGTGTGTGCGCTGAGGAGATGTACCGTTTAAAGACTTATGTGTGCACTTTGCTGTGGGATAAGAATCCGTTCTAAATTTCTAAATTTGTTTGCGTTGAAAACAACGCAAACAGGGGGGAGTGTCTATAGGAATTGATAACACTGGGCACAGGGATATTTGGCTTGAATAAAATTGAAAAATAATAGAATGAAGGAATAAGGCCAGGAACTAAGGAAAAATGTATACTAATTAGGACGTCGTTGATCTACGGAAGCCCTCAAACGAGGCGATCATTAGGATGGGCCGAAAATCCTGAAAACTCACTAGGTTGATTTTAAGGTCAGTTCTGACAAAATAACCTAGTCAGTCAGCACAGAGTCAATTTTGTATTTAATTTCAACAAAATGGTCATACACTCACATAACATGAAGTACAATAACTTTTCTCAATATGGTAACACTTGAACTTTTCTGTAAATTTGGTACCCTTGCTTTGATCAAATTAATTTTAGAATACTTTGGAAAGTTTACATTACACACATCTTCACTACTTTATGTCAAGTAAACATGAATTAAGGCACTATAATTTCCTCATTATAAAACACCAGCATCAAAGAACAGGACAAGGTTGTCACTTTTCATCAGTGAAGCATTTTGACAGACACCATCACACCAACCATCACCATATCATCTACTCATTCTTTCCTCAGTTCACCTCATCCAGTTCCCTACTACATCCAAAACCAACATATTTATCTACAAACAAACTAACTAGTACTACATTACATGATGTAGTCCCGTGTAGCTCAGTTGGTAGAGCATGGCGTTACAAATGCCAGGGTTGTGGGTTCGATTCCCACGGGGGGCCAGTATGATAATGTATGCACTCACTAACTGTAAGTCGCTCTGGATAAGAGCGTCTGCTAAATGACTAAAATGTAAAATGTAAATTACGTCACCATACTCTATACATGGGCGGTGTGCATTTTCTGCTGGTGTATCCTGAAGTAGCTCCTCTCTGAGAACCTCTTCCCGCAGTGCGTACAGGTGAACGGCTTCTCTCCAGTGTGGATCTTCATGTGCCTCTTCAGATGGGGCTGGTGGGAGAACCTCTTCTCACACTGGGGGGCAGCTGTAGGGTTTCTCCCCTGTGTGGACTCTCTGGTGCCTCTTCAGGTTGGACGAGTCAGAGAAACTGGCCAGGCACAGGTGGCAGCCGAACGGTTTCTCCCCCGTGTGCATCCTCTGGTGGATCGCCACCTGTTTGCGGAAACTGAAGACTTTCCCACAGAACGAACACGGGAAGTGCTTCTCTTTGGCGCTGCCAGCTTTACTGATTCCATCTCTACTACTGTCATTTGTCAATGGACTTGTGTAGCCACTCAGTGTTGAGGCACTGGCATTGTCTGAGGTCTGGTTTAACATTAGGAGATTGTGAGGAGGATGAAGACCAGGGAGTGTCTGTGTTGTCGCAGGGTCCATGTTCCAGCTGATAGATCCTATAGAAGGCAGGCTGAAGGCAGCACCTGTTAGGGGTTAACCTGAGGCGCCATCAGCCTGTCTGAATCACAACTATAGGAGCAGGGACGGAGCATCGCTAGCCGAGTCTGTATCTGTTCTCTCCAGCTGCATATGGACACCTCCCCGTCCCCCCGGACCAAATCTATGTCTCGTCCTGGTCTCAGCCAGTCTGTTGTCATGGAGACTAAATTTGGTTGTTGTTTTGTGTTCAACTGTCTGTTTTTGGTTGTGGTTAACAGTGTTGTTCCCCAGCCCAGAGTTGAGGACGCTGTCCCATCCACTGACCTCCACTATGTCGCCTCTGTTCCTGGCCTGCTCGGTGATGTCATCCCCCGGGCCCTTGGCTTCACCGGTCTGGGAATCCAAGATGGCCGCCCAGTCTCCTCTGTCATCCTCCAGCCAACCACCTGCAGGAAGAGGTTACAAAATAGACTTTACAAACATGGCAGAGAAAACTCTACATATGGAGTTTTTTCTCTCTCAATTATCTGGTCAAGTTCATACATGATGTGTTTCTGTATGTAAACATAAGTTGTATTGATTTAATTTTATGAATGAAGAAAATATAATAGCCAGGCGCATCACTATTCCCATTGATAATCTATTACTGTATGTAGGCTATATGTATTTCTTCCTTACCTTGCTCCCCCATCTTTAGTCCACTCAGCAGATCAATGCTCTCTGGTCCGTCTTCTATTGTCTCCTCTTTGACTAGCAGCAGATCAGGCTTCCCATCCTCCATGTCTACTGACTGTAAGAGATACAGAGCAGGGTTTCTGTTAGGAAAGTGTGGCGCCGGACATTTGACCGGCAACATTTTAATTTAGCAGACATTTGAGAAATATACCGGACCAATATGCATTGGGTGCGTAACCTGAATAGGGCGTCCACCCACAACAGGAGGCTACTGAGGGGAGAACGGCTCATAATAATGGCCGGAATGGAGCAAATGGAATGGCATCAAATGGAAACCATGTGTTTGATGTATTTTATAACATTCCACCTATTCCGCTCCAGCCATCACCACGAGCCCGTTCTCCCCAATTAAGGAGCCACCAACCACGGTGCTCAGAATGAAATAAATCACATTTAGAATATGGTAGTTCATATTAACAGAACATGCAAGTCGAGGATGCAACGATGCAACGATCTGCGGTCCTTCTTACTGAATTCTGATGTGCACTTTGAACATATTAGAATAACTGTCCATATTTACTTTTCCTCAGCCAACAAGACGAGTAACAAACAGCAAAATCGCTAGCCTATGTCAATCTACTGAAGTAGAAAAGTTTAGGTTACCTATTCTATTGGTCAGCTTGTCGAGAAAGAAGTAGCCTATTCCAAACAGACCCTGGGACAGTTGTGGGACGATAGATCCCAAATTCATCCAACCAGTAGAACTAGGCTACATCAAAAAAACGTTAAAAAGCAACGAGGCTGATGCAACAGATTAGAACGTTTAGCTTAAAATGTTCATAAACTATTATATCTTCATATTATAAGCGCAGCAAGGCAGTAGTCTACCCACGAATGTTCGTTCCATAATGCAATTAGCGGGAAAACACTGTGCTCAAAAGGGCACTTCACAAGCGAGCAGTTTCAGGTGACAGAGATGAAAATATCCGTTAGAAATGTAGAAAGAGAGGAGATCTAATATGCTACTTTCAAGCAATGTAAGCTATGCCTCATAATATGTATTAAAACGTTCAGGTTCCAAACAATTAAGTGTATGTTTTCAAAATGCATACTATTCTATTCTATTCTTCTATACTGCCTCCAGCTCATTGCAAAGTGGTGTGTGACGCAGGAAAATAATTTGCTCCAACTGGGAAAATCCGTTTTGAACAGTCACCCAACTCGGAATTCCAACTCGGTCCTCTTTCTACATTTACATTTACGTCATTTAGCAGACGCTCTTATCCAGAGCGACTTACAAATTGGTGCATTCACCTTGGCTCCGACCTGAAGTTCCCAGTTGTCAGTTGTCTTGAAAGCACCACAAGATGCTGCCGCAGCAGCTCTTGCACTGTCTAATAGATTTTCCACTCAAAGACTCTGTATCTGAGCACCCTGCTATGGAGCATCTTCTGATTGGGCAATTAGTTGATTTGACACTATGCAAACGTGTTAGTACATTTGATTACTAGACACTCTTTAATGGTTTGATAATGCAAAGGCATGGTCCTACACTTTAATCACGACCTGGGCCATATCCACAAAGCATCTCAGAGTAGAAGTGCTGATTGAGGATCAGGTAACCACCTGTCTACCTACTGTAGTCTTATTCATTATGACCTTAAAGGCTAAACTGATCCTAGATCAGCACTCCTACTCTGAGAGGCTTTGTGGATACGGGCCCTGACCTAATACCATTCAGACAGTAGTGCACAGTGGGCTCACCTCAGTGAGCCTGTGTGTGGTCCTGTGCTGCTCAGCTGGTTCCTCTGTGGGTTCAGGAGGAGGTGTAGTCTGGTTGTCCTCCATGACCATGGTCCTCTCAGGGTTCCCCAGACCCTCTTTACAACCCTCCTCCTTCACCAGCAGCACCTCTGGACCCTCCTCCTCCTGGAAGAGACAGGTGATACAGATTACACAGACATACACTCCCTCAGGTACATTACACACAGATAATAAACACACTTTAAACATTGCGGGGCCATACTTGCAAACATAAACAACTATTTACATTTAAATAGTTTCTCAGGCTCAAAATGCGTATCAGCCAATTAAAAAAGTTGATTTATTTGCACATGACAGAACGCTAAATTGTAGCACACGTCTGACAAATCCATAAGGCTCTTCTGTTTTTTTTTCTTACGATAAACGTACATATTGTAAGGACCTCATTAAAAAAAATTCCAAGCACATGGATGTGTGGTAAAGAGAAACAAAAACGTGGGATGTTGTCTAACAGTAGTAGCTAGTAGCCTTGTCAAGGACGCATCAATATAATATTGGCACACAACATTTTGCTACAGACCGTCGGAAGAAAAGCAAACCTTGAATTTGACCTATTTTAAGAAATGCCATTGGTTGGGGCAGAGGCATCATGCCCATAGAGCCCCATTGTGGAGGTGTCATAATACCCAGAAAACCTAGCGGTCAAACTGCGAAATTGTTCCAATCGTTTTTCCACCATTCATTTTTCCCATAGGGGATTTTAGAAACACTTAAAATAAGGGCTGTATTTCGTGTAGGCTTACCCGGCGTGACGTTTTTATAACCATGTAAATCTCTCTCGGACAAGGTGACTTTTATCAATATATTTTGCACTATTTACTCTCAGATTCGAAAATGCTAATTAGCATCAAAGTAGACATCATGCAAGACCTCAAATCCCTGCAACTCCTGCACGCCATCTCTAGTTGACACCTTTGCTATCAGGTATTGTGTCAATTTACTTGCACGAGACAGTTCACAATTGTCCATTTAAAGAAATGTAGCCAATTTAATCATTACTAAAAGTAGCTAACATTAGATAGTTAATCCAGAGAATCTTACATTTGCCTCGACTTGGTAGTCTTGTCCAGATCATCATGGCATTTGTAGTTCTTTATGATAGCCACATTTGCAGCTAATTAGCATTTTATTTTTTGGGGGGGTAAATACAGCACAATATAATTGACAAAAGTCACCTTGTCCTAGAGTGATTTACATGGTTATCAAAGAGTCACGCCAGGTAAGCCTACACGAAATACAGCCCTTATTTTTAAGTGTTTCTAAAATCCCCTTTGGGAAAAATGAATGGTGGAAAAACGATTGGAACCATTTCCTTTAAAGGACTCTTTGGTCCTTTAAAAACCTGCTGTATATTGTGTGTTATGGAAAATAAATAAATGTGACTCTGGATGAAAACACAATTATGTTTGTTTTCAACATTAGGGCTGTTTTCCTAAAAAATATAAATCCGCTTCGTGTTTTGTTTCCTTGTCACGACACTAAAGAATATCGCGAAACTGGTATCGTTCCGGCCCTATTAGATATACAGAAAAATAGACATACTGTTGTTAAACCCATCATGTGGATAAAAAAAAAAGTCAGCAATGATAAGTCAAAAGTCAGACTAAACTATTTTGGCGTGTACAGTAGGTGTTTGTTAGTGTGTAGGTATATTTAGTAAGTGTATAATGGTTATAAAGCACTGTTGGGTGTATGCAGAATAGGGTGAGATCAGAAGTGATGTATATTAAAGAGAGTCTCAATGAAAGTCTTGGAATGAAAAGTCCCATTTTGTGTTTATTAACCATAAACAAGTTTTAAATACACCATATGCAAACCAGACAAACACGTCTTAACAAAATATCTGCATGAACTTGATGAACTGCATTCATTTTCTCATTAAAAGTGTAATGGGAAAACAATTAACTAGTTGAATGGAAGTAATGAAACAGGCATTTGTGAACATCATATAGCCTACACAGTACAAACACAATATGTAGGCCTAAGATACTTTTTAAGCTTATACTGTACACTGAGTATACAAACATTGATATGACGTGTTTTTTTATACAGGATTTGTTAATGTCTTTGATATTGTGCTGCATAGGATTTTGAGGATGAGGACATTCCATGTATTTATATCTGTCACTGGTGGGTGCCAGAAGGTATGCGTGCCAAGGAAGACTGGGGGGCCACTGGTGCTAATCTTAGAAGAAGTATGTGATGGAATTTCATGACTAGGGTGCAAGATGATACCATATAGGGTGATACTATTGTAGTTGGGAGTGTATTCTAATAATGGTTGGCAACTGTTGGGTGGAATTAGCTTGCCAAGCAGTACATAAACTGAGAGATTTTGTATGCCTATCATTCGAATAGTGAGATGAAACCCACGTGTATCTTGCTACGTTGAATCCGGTGGGGAGTTCAGATGACAAAGGGCAACGCACGTGCCGTTTGTTATACGAACCCGGTGCCGTACATTAAATACATGTATCAACTCTCCATCTAAGTGTTAAATATATTATTGTATCCTTCATTCCTTGATACCAGAGAAACTCATAACAAACATTAAGAATACCTGCTCTTTCTATGACATAGCTTTCACCTGATCAGTCTATGATCACTTGATGAATCCACTTAAAATCAGTGTAGATGATGGGGAGGAGACATGTTAAAGAAGGATTTGTAAGTCTTGAGACATGGATTGTGTATGTGTGCCATTCAGAGGGTGAATGGGCAAGATAAAATATTTAAGTGCCTTTGAACGGGGTAGTAGGTGCCAGTCGCATTGGTTTGTGTCAAGAACTGCAATGCTGCTTGGTTTTTCACGCTCAACAGTTTCCTGTGTGTATCAAGAATGGTCCACTATCCAAAAGGACATCCAGCCAATTTGACACAACTGTGGAAGCATTGAGTCAACATGGCCCAGCATCCCTGTGGAACACTTTCAACGCCTTGTAGAGTCCATCAACCAACGAATTGAGGCTGTTCTGAGGGCAAAGGGGGGACACACGCAATATTAAGAAGGTGTTTCTAATGTTTGGTATACTCATGCCTTATACAGTGCTTTCAGAAAGTATTCATAGCCCTTGACTTATTCCACGTCGATGACAAGCATACCCATAACATGATGCAGCCACCACCATGCTTGAAAAAAATTTGAAGAGTGGTACTCCGTGATGTTGTGTTGGATTTGCCCCAAACATAACGCTTTGTATTCAGGACATTGTATTTGCCACTTTCTTTGCAGTTTTACTTTAGTGCCTTATTGCAAACAGGATGCATGTTTTGGAATATTTTTATTCTGTACAGGCTTCCTTCTTTTCACTCTGTCATTTAGGTTAGTATTGTGGAGTAACTACAATTGTGCTGATCCATCCTCAGTTTTCTCCCATCACAGCCATTAAACTCTGTGACTGTTTTAAAGTCCCCATTGGACTCATGGTGAAATCCCTGAGCGGTTTCCTTCCTCTCCGGCAACGGAGTTAGGAAGGACACAGTGACTGGGTGTATTGATACACCATCCAAAGTGTAATTAATAACGTCACCATGCTCAAAGAGATATTCAATGCCTGCTTCTTTTTTTTTTACCCATCTACCAATAGGTGCCCTTCTTTGTGAGGTATTGGAAAAACCTCCTGGTCTTAAAAATATATATATATATATATATATATATATATATATATATACACTACCAGTCAAAAGTTTGGACACACCTACTCATTCAAGGGTTTTTCTTTATTTTTACTATTTTTGACATTGTAGAATAATAGTGAAGACATCAAAACTATGAAATAACACATATGGAATCATATAGCAACCAAAAAAGTATTAAACAAATCAAAATATATTTTATTTTTGAGATTCTTCAAATAGCCACCCTTTGCCTTGATGACAGCTTTGCACACTTTATGGTAGAGTGACCAGACGGAAGCCACTCCTCAGTAAAAGGCACATGACAGCCCTCTTAGAGTTTGCCAAAAGGCACCTAAAGGACTCTCAGACCATGAGAAACAAGATTCTCTGGTCTGATGAAACCAAGATTGAACTCTTTGGAATGAATTATTTCTAAAAACCAGTTTTCGCTTTGCCATTAAGGGGTATTGTTGTGTAGATGGATTAAATATTTATTTTTCTCATCAATTTTTGAATAAGGCTGTAACGTAACAAAATGTGGAAAAAGTCAAGGGGTCTGAATACTTTCCGAATGCACTGTGGGTGTATGCATATATATATATATATATATATATATATATATATATATATATATATATATATATATATTATCTATTCTTTAAAACAATACAGACAACACAAAATGGCCGCTCCGAGAGGGTGCGCTTGCCCCCACCTGCCCGAGATGCCGGAACGCAAAACATACAATAATCCCATCCCCATCCCCACCCCTGATTGGAGGACCTCAAACATTTACACTGTACATTTGTGTATATATTTATTCCAACACTCATCAATTCCTTCAGACAGCCTCCTGGTCTTTGTGGTTGAATCTGTTCTTAAAATTCACTGCTCGACTGAGGGACCTTACAGATAATTGTATGTGTGGGGTACAGAGATGAGGTAGTCATTCAAAATCATGTTAAACACTATTATTGCACACAGAGTGACTCCATGCAACTTATTACATGATTTGTTAAGCAGATTTAATTTAGTCATTATGGTGTATTGTGTGTAGGCCGGTGACACAAAATCTCAATTTAATCCATTTTAAATTCAGGCTGTAACACAACAAAATGTGGAAAAAGTAAAAGGGTGTGAATACTTTGTGAAGGCACTGTATATCCCACAATGTCTTGGCCTTGCACTACACCGCTCTTAGTTGTTGTAGAAATTGACCTACTCCTGAGGTTTACTTTGTGCATCTATGTCATCTCGCTGAGTCTACCTTTCATGCAGGGTTTGATCTAAATGTCAGAAGCTATCAAGTGGAATGGTTACTTTATGTTATAGAGTGGAATGTTTTTTCTGCTGGTGTATCCTGAGGTATCTCCTCTCTGAGAACCTCTTCCCGCAGAGCACACAGGCAAACGGCCTCTCCCCTGTGTGGACCCTCTGATGCCTCTTCAGGTCACCAGCCTGAGCGCTGTGCCTCTTCGCAGCCTGGTGAAGCGCATGTTACACTGGGTACAGCTGAAGGGTTTCACTCCTGTGTGGACCCTCTGGTGGATCTCCACCTTCTGGAGGCAGCTGAAGCCTTTGTTACAGAACATGCAGAGGAACCGTTTCTCTTTATTGTTGCCAGATGTGTCTCCCCCTCTCTGTGCCTGGGCTCTAGCCCTGTCGTTTTGGGTCCAATACCTGATCGAAAAGGACGCGGCCGTGTGAATCGGAAGGCCCCATCGATGTGGACACTGGGTCGCGATCCTTGAACGTGTGTAAAGGTGAGTGGGTCGGGACATTTAGATTTGTCTCTAAGCTTTCCCTGTAGTCTAAGAAGTCATTGGAGTTGCCCTGCGAGTGTCCTTCTCCTAAGTGAGTCTCGTCCGCATTCCATGTCAGAGGAGAGTCACCCTCCACTTTCACAGTCACTTCATCTACGACTATAACCGCCCCTTTCTTATCTAGGCACCCTTCAGAGTATACACTGCTACTGTACTGGTTCCAGTCCCCTCTAGACAGATCACTCTGTGTCTCTAAACCCAAGGGCATGTTGCCAGGGTCCATCTCTGTAGCGTAAGAACAAGACGGATCATCACTGCCAGAGTGTAACGCGTCACCATCACCATGGGAATGAACCGTCCTCTGGCTCTGGTGAAATACGGGTAAATACTCTGAGCCAGGAGCAGGAGGACAGCCCAGTGGCCCCTGCCCCAGTCCCTCTGGGTCTGATCTGTGGTCAGATCCTGTGTGTAAGAGGCTGTGTGTTACAGTTAAAGTCTCAGTGTCTGTCTCTGACTTGAGGACGGAGTTCGCCGTTCCACTGACCTCCGTGATGCTGCGTCGGGTCCTGGGCACGGCGGCAGCGGTGTTGAGGTCCTCCGTGGCTTCAGGGGGCGCTCCAGCCGCTCCAGTCTGGATGTCTCTGCTGTGCCGTGGGTCCTCCTCTCCTTCAGTCCTCTCCTGCTTGACCCCAGGACCTGCAGCCTCTGCATCCTGACACAAGAAGAGAGGAGGTTGTTACTGGTATTGAGTTGAATTAGATAACAATGTCATAGGGAAGTCTCACAAGCTCCCCTATGGCAGATAAATAAGGATGTACATGTAAGCAAGTGAATAGCTGAGGGGAGTCTTAATGAAATAAACTGATCACATTTGATGTACTGTAATTTTAATGTAACACTATTACACTAACCTCTATCACAATAACGTGCTGGGTTGTGGTTCCACTCCCCTCATCAACAGTGATTGGTTGGTCATCTCTCCATGTAGTGTGTCCCGCTGGCTTCACAAAACTCCTGTGGCCTCCAGTGTGATGTCCTTCACCTGAGAGAGTGATTGGGGGAAAAGAGGTGGTTAGGTTCGGTACTGTCAATGCTCAACGCTATATTGTACACTATTGACACTGCCTAGCATTGGCAAGAATGTAAGGTAACACAAGCTATTTATTGATCAATACATTATGTTCCATGTATCACATTGTTTTCATTGAGTAAATAATAGGAAATGCAGTAAATCAAGAATTTGGTTAAGTTATATTGTGGCTTTGCGCAAGATAGCTAGCTAAGTAATCAGATGAATTATTGCATACCACCTATCCAAAAACTGACCAAGACCCAATTCTGGTTAAACATATATGTGGTTAACGCATCTAACATGACACATGCGCAGAGAAGAACCGGCGACAGGCCCGGCATTTTTGGCCTTCTTCAAAATGTAGTTACCTCTTGCCATTCCTCTGTATCGGTCGGAGATCTTGACACTTCTTGGACGACTGGCAAGGACGCGCTCTCGCATTGTCCTTTCTGCGCGCTCCCGTGACAATTTCAGTTCAAGTAGCTGTAGATTCCTCCGCAATGCACTGTTTTCTTTCTGGCTTTGAGTTATTTCTAAACGAAACACTGCATAGTCGTCGTCTACGAGTTTACAGACCTCTGCCACGGCGGCATTCGCTAACACCTCCATTATGGAGGCTATTTGAGTGTGAAAAACCATACAGTTAGCAGCCATAACCAATTTAGCAGCTAGGTAGCGTTACCTAGATAGCTAACATATATTAACCAAGTCCTGTCTCCAACGCGGATTAAAGACTACATGGGGTAAGTATGTGATGCTGTGCAGTTAAATGAGTCATACTTTGAATTCCAGGGTGTTAATAAACGTCTAAATAACAACAAAAACGCTAACGTAGAAATTATTCTTAGTTACTGTTTACTTCCGTTTATACGGAAGAGAAAGGATGTTGTAGCTCAAAGGGTGTGGCTAAATGAAAAGCGTATGCGCGCTGTTCTTTAAAATACGGTACTGCTGATCTCCTATTCATGATCAGTCTTTCATCTCCTATTCATGATCAGTCTTTCAAGCTTAGATCACTTGTTTAAAGAACAGTGTGTTAGCAGCAATAGAGTAGAATAAAATACATTACAATAGAATGACTTTATTCCATCTACATCACCTCAGTACGGTAAATATTAAACTGTCCTTTTATCTAGCCTATGTTTACTGTGTCTAAATACAGGAATTTACAAGTCTGTTTCAAATGACAAGTTAATGAGGGGTATGTGTTTAATTAGCCTCCTATAAAACCCTTTTTGATTTGAATGAAACTTTCCATACATATCTGCTCATGGTGGAAGTGGTCAGAAAGTGACTTTTTGGAACTTAATGCCAAAACAGGCGCTCAAGGTTGAACCATTTTGCATACCCCACCATGCCATGAGACATCCATGTCTTCATCACTGGAAAAGATAAACGGTTGTGTTTGATGTAATTTAAAAAACGTACAAACAGTATTGTCAAACTGTTTGATAATGTCTTAAAAAATTTTTTTACATTTAACCTTCAACTTCAATTATTTAAAACCTCGTAAACTCTTTTTTTGCATATGTTGTATCTTAGACCCAGTTTAACATAATCTGAGTTGTTTGTGTTGTGCCTGCCATCGGTTGGGACACAGCATGCTCTTGAATACAGGGTGGCTGATAAGGTACTAAAATGGGAATAACATAGAAATTTCAACTTTCAAAACGTACAACAAAGATGGTTGGAGGTCCACACATCAGAGAATGTTGAATGGGAATGGGTCATCTCAAGCCACACTGCTACGATTTCTCCCTATTGTGGACACTCCTATGTCTGATAAGGATACTCAGGAAAAAGAAGCCCTCCTTAGTCATTGAGCTTCCTCCTGGACCTCTAGCCATTGTTTGGGTGTTGTTGGGATTGTGTGCTGTGTTATAGGCTAGGTGCCTCTCGTGGTGAACACCCATCCTGACCCTGTCTGTATTGGTGGGGTAACCCTGAGGTAGCTGAGGAAGGCTAGACCCAGGCCCAGGTATTCTATGAATCCAGTCACCAGGCATTAAACGTGACGCTGAAGGAGAAGACAGACTTCCTGATAAACTACCATCAGGGGGGTCTCCCACCACTCTCTGAAGTCCAAGGTGACCTCTGTTCATCATGGATACTGTGGTGTTTGTATCATAGGAACAGGAGGGTCTATCGCTATCAGCACCAGGCCCTGCTTCATCCCTGCACTGAGACTGTGAAGAGAAGGGTCTGGGCTGCAGACTGGATCCCTGACTGGAGCCTCGGTCTCTCTGATGACCACCAGGAGAGATTGTTCACTCCACCTGTCGTGTTCTATGTTGTGGTGAAGTCTCGGTCCTTCGCGGTTGGGTCCTGGTCCCGACTCAGGAAGGAAGAGCGATGGCTCCTGATCCAGGATCAGGGTTTGTGACTAGCCACCTCAGAGGTCCACTCTCTCCCACCAGTAACACTGGATATCTACAGGTCTTCATGGACTGCAAACAAAGATTGTACAGAAAAGCATAAAGGTTAATAAGAAACTCTTTGCTGTACACACAGAAACATGACATGATGTAAAAAAAAATGCTAACCACAGTCAAGCCTATTATGGAGCCATTATTTATTTTTAAATCCATATGTGTTGATTCAAGAATTAAGTAGAATGTTTTGGTTAGACTGAGATAAGGGAAACTCAGTCCCTGCAACAATAAAAACATATCCAAGCCAGTCAGCACAGTCAATTTTGTATTTTATTTCAACAAAATGGTCATACACTAACATCATTTGAAGTACAGTACTTTTATTGCACAAAACGATACATGTCAAGTAGAATAACTTCTCACTATGTTAACACTTAACATTTTCTGTAAATCTGATACCCTCGCTTTGATCAAATACATTTTTGAATTGTTTGGAAAAGGTTAAACATTACATTACACACCTTCATTTCAAGTAAACATGAATTAAGGCACAATCCTTCTCACTATAAAACACCAGTATCTAAATTTCTTAAGTTCACCTCATCCAGTTCCCTATACATCAAAAACCAACCGAATGAACTACAAACTAACTAGTACTACATTACAATACTCTATACATGGACCGTGTGCATTTTCTGCTGGTGTATCCTGAGGAAGCTCCTCTCTGAGAACCTCTTCCCGCAGTGCGTACAGACGAACAGCCTTTCTCCCGTGTGGACCTTCAGGTGCATTTCAGCTGGTTCTGGTGGGAGAATATCTTCTCACACAAGGGGCAGCCAAACTGTTTATCCCCCGTGTGCATCCTCTAGTGGATCTCCATCTGTTTGCAGAAACTGAAGACTTTCCCACAGAACGAACATGGGAAGCACTTCTCTTTACCACCGGATCTGCTGATAGCATCACTACCACTGTCATTTGTCAATGGGCTTGTGTAGCCATTTAGTGTTGAGGCACTGGCATTGTCTGAGGTCTGGTTTAACATTAGGAGATTGTGAGGAGCATGAAGGCCAGGGAGTGTCTGTTGTCGCAGGGTCCATGTTCCAGTTGATAGATCCTATAGAAGGCAGGCTGAAGGCAGCACCTGTTAGGGGGTTAACCTGAGGCACCATCAGTCTCTCTGAATCACAACTATAGGAGCAGGACGGAGCATCACTAGCAGAGTCTGTGTCTGTTCTGTCGAGCCGCGTACAGACACCTCCCCGTCCTTGCAGACCAAATCTACGCCTCGCCCTGGTCTCAACCAGACTGTTATCATGGAGACTGTTTGGTTGTTGTTTTGTGTTCGACTCTCTGTTTCCCAGCACAGAGTTGAGGACCCTGTCCCATCCATTGACCTCCACTATGTCGCCTCTGGTCCTGGCCTGCTCAATGATGTCCCCTGGGCCCTTGGCTGCACCACTCTGGGTCTGGGAATCCAATATGGCTGCTCAGTCTCCTCTGTTAGCTTCCAGCCAACCACCTGCAGGAAGAGGTTACAAAATAAACTTTACAAACATGCCAGAGAACTCTACATGTGGAGTTTTAAAAACTTTGTCAATTACAAGTTCATACATTGTGTTTTTTGTATTTAAACAAGTTGTATTGATTTCATTTTATGAATTAAGAAAAAAACAATAGCCAGGTGCATCACTATTCCCATTGAAGTATATCTATTATGTTCTGTATATGTATGTCTCCCTTACCTTGCTCCCCCATCTTTAGTCCACTCAGCAGGTCAATGCTCTCTGGTCCGTCTTCTATTGTCTCCTCTTTGACTAGCAGCAGATCAGGCTTCCCATCCTCCATGTCTACTGGCTGTAAGAGATACAGAGTGAGAGGATATTGGATCAAGAAATCTGATATGAGCACCCTGCTATGGAGCATCTTCTGATTGGGCAATTAGGGATGGCTATGAGTACTATGAAAATAATGTGTAATTTGATTAGTTGACATTCTTTTAATGGTTTGATAATTCAAAGGTATGGCCCCACACGTAAGACAAAATGAATCAAGACCTGGGCCCGTATTCACAAAGAGTCTCAGAGTAGGAGTGCTGATCTAGGATCTTTCCATATCATCTTATTCATTATGATCTAAAAGGCAAAACTGATCCTAGTTCAGCACTCCTACTCTGAGAGGCTTTGTGGATACGGGCCCTGACCTAATACCATTCAGACAGTAGTTCACAGTGGGCTCACCTCAGTGAGACTGTGTGTGGTCCTGTGCTGCTCAGCTGGTTCCTCTGTGGGTTCAGGAGGAGGTGTAGTCTGGTTGTCCTCCATGACCATGGTCCCCTCAGGGTTCCCAGACCCTCCTCACACCCTCCTCCTTCACCAGCAGCACCTCTGGACCCTCCTCCTCCTGGAAGAGACAGGTGATACATATTACACAGACATACACTCCCTCAGGTACGTACACACACACAGATAATAAACACACTTTCAACATGGAGTGTTTACCCATCCCCACTACGTTTGAGTCCTATACTGTAGTTACAGAATGACTTCATTGTTGTTAAACCCATCATGGTGGACATAAATATGATGTGGGTAAAAATAAGTCCGCTATGATAAGTCAAAAGTTATCAGACAAACCTGACTAAACTATTTTGACATGAACAGTAGGTGTTTGTTAGTGTGGGTGTGTAGGTATATTTAGAAAGTCTATATTGGTTATAAAGCGCTGCTGGGTATATGCAGAATAGGGTGAGATCAGATGTATACTAAAGAGTCAATGAAAGTCTTAGAATGAAAAGTCCCATTTTGTGTTCATGAAACAAACAAGTGTTAAATACACCATATGAAAACCACACATACACGTCTCAGCTAAAAATCAGCATGAACTGCATTTATTATCTCATTAAAAGTGTCATGGGAAAAAATAAAATAGTTGAATGGAAGTAATGAAATAGGCATTTGTGAACATCATATAGCCTACACAGTACAAACACAATATGTAACAGACTTTTTAGGCTTATATATCACACAATGTCTGGATGCAATATTCTACCCAGGAATATTCAACACTGAAATCTGTTACTCTCGTTATTCCAAATGCATCTGTGGATATTTTCTGCTGACAACAATGAAAATGTATCTTTGTCTTTAATGCAGGGTTTGATCTAAACTTCAGAAGCTATAGAGTGGAATGGTTCCTTTATATGTTATAGAGTGGAATGGTTTTTCTGCTGGTGTATCTTGAGGTAGCTCCTCTCTGAGAATCTCTTCCCGCAGTACGTACAGGCAAACGGCCTTTCTCCTGTGTGGACCTTGAGGTGTGTCTTCAGATGGTGCTGGTGGGAGAACTTCTTCTCACACTGGGGGCAGCTGTAGGGTTTCTCACCTGTGTGGACCCTCTGGTGCCTCTTCAGGCTGCCAGACTGGGCGAAGCGCATGTGACACTGGGTACAGCTGTAGGGTTTCTCCCCTGTGTGGATCCTCTGGTGGACCTCCACTGTCTGGGGGCAGCTGAAGCCTTTGTTACAGAACATGCAGTGGAACCGTTTCTCTTTACTATTGCCTGATGTTGCTCCCCCTCCCTGAGCCTGGGCTCTAGCCCTGTCATTTGAGTTCAATCCCTGATCGAAAAGGATGTGGCCGTATGAATCGGAAGGCCCCATCGACATGGACACTGGGTCGCGATCCCTGAATGTGTGTAAAAGGGAGTGGGTGGCGACATTTTGATTTGTCTCTAAGCTTTCCCTGTAATCTAAGAAATCTCTTCCCTGTGAGTGTCCGTCTCCTAGGTGACTATCGGCATTCCATGTGGGAGGAACGTCGCCCTCCACTTTCACAGTCACTTCCTCTACGACCAGACCCTCCCCTTTCTTATCTAGGCACCCTTCAGAGTATACACTACTACTGTACTGGTTCCAGTCCCCTCTAGACAGATCAGTCTGTAAACCCAAGGATATATTGCCAGGGTCCATCTCTGTAGCGTAAGAACAAGACGGATCATCACCGCCAGTGTCTAACGCATCACCATCCCCACAGGAATTATCCATCCTCTGGCTCTGGTGAAATACCGGTAAATACTCTGACCCGGGAGAAGGAGGACAGCCCATTGGTCCCACCACCAGTCTCTTTGGGTCCGATAGTGGTCAGATCCTGTTTGTAAGTGCCTGTGGGTTACAGTTAAAGTCTTGGTGTCGGTCTCTGACTTGAGGACGGCGTTTGGCGTTCCACTGACCTCCGTGATGCTGCATTGGGTCCTGGGCTGCGCTGAGGCGGTGGTGGGATCCTCCCGTGGCTACAGGGGGCGCTCCAGATGCTCCAGTGTGGATGTCTCTGCTGTGCCGTGGGTCCTCCTCTACTTCAGTCCTTTCGTGCTTGACCCTAGGACCTCCAGCCTGACACAAGAAGAGAGGAGGTTAGGGGCTGTGGCGGTCATTACAGTTTGTCAGCCTGTGATTGTCCAGCAAATAACTGCCGGTCTCACGGTCATTGACTGTTAATCAACAAACGCATTAAGCATCTCCTGGCTTCCACGCATAGCCACTGATGCAGACTTAATATAGCCTACACCACAATAAATCCATAATTTATTTTAGACAGGTCTACAGAAACATGATATGAAGAAAATGTAGTCTATTTCAGAAGAACAGAATAGCACATTCTGAGTTGTCCATATGTTAGGTCCTGATCTGGCTATGCCATATGGCTGTGGGCCACACTAGTTCATTTAGCAGACAAGATTTGCTTAGAATTCTTGGCATTATTTAATATTATTTTATAGTATGAATAATACAATTGAACATAGCTGAATAAAATACAAAGGATATTTTCACTAAATAATTTCAGAGGGAGTGCGCACATGCGGCTATTCTGTGTTGAGCGGTTAAGACAGAAACTGGTCCTCCTATATGCTTAATTTTAGAGTTATGTATGCAACTTTAGTTGTGATACAAATGTTGGGCTATATGTTTTGATTTTTAAAAAACATTCTAAGGCTGCATGAACAGAGCAAAGTACAGAGAGATCCTTGATGAAAACCTGCTCCAGAGAGCTTAGGACCTTGGGGAGGCCAACGGACAACGATGCCAAAAGATCTCTGAATCCAGCCAGAGCCGGACTTGAACCCGATCAAACATCTCTGGAGAGACCTGAAAATAGCTGTGCAGCAACGCTCTACATCCAACCTGACAGAGCTTGAGAGCATCTGCAGAGAAGAATGGGAGAAACTCCCCAAATACAGGTGTGCCAAGCTTGTAGCGTCATACCCAAGGCGACTCGATGCTGTAATCACTTCCAAAGGTGCTTCAACAAAGTCCTGAGTAAAGTGTCTGAATACTTATGTAAATGTGATATTTCCGGGGTTTTTAAAAATATATAAATTAGCCCCAAAAAATTACAACCTGTTTTTGCTTGGCATTATGGGGTATTGTGTGTAGATTGATGAGAAAAATAATTTTATCAATTTTAGAATAAGGCTGTAACGTAACAAAATATGGAAAAAGTCAAGGGGTCTGAATACTTGCCGAAGGCACTGTACATGTAAGCAAGTGGATAGCTGAGGGGAGCCTTTCTGAAATGAACGGGCCACATTTGATTTACAAAGTACAGTGCCTTGCAAAAGTATATAGTTATGTACGCTCAAGTTCAGTTTTATTGTCTTATTTCTTGTTTGTTTCACAATAAATATTGATACAAACCCCCCAAAAATCAATTTTAATTCCAGGTTGTAAGGCAACAAAATAGGAAAAATGCCAAGGGGGGTGAATACTTTCGCAAGCCACTGTAACTGTACATTTTTATGTAACACTATTACACTAACCTCTATCATGATAACGTGCTGGGTTGAGGTTCCACTTCCCTCATCAACAGTGATTGGTTGGTCATCTCTCCATGTATTGTGTCCCGCTGGCTTCACAAAGCTCCTGTTGCCTCCAGTGAGATGTCCTTCACCTGAGAGAGTGATTGGGGAAAAAGAGGTGGTTAGGTTAGCCCTCCTGTAGCTCAGTTGGTAGAGCATGGTGCTTGCAACGCCAGGGTTGTGGGTTCGATTCCCACGGGGGGTCAGTATGAAAAATGTATGCACTCACTAACTGTAAGTCGCTCTGGATAAGAGCGTCTGCTAAATGACTAAAATGTAAAAAGTTAGCTACTGTCATGTCAAGGATGTAAGGTAACACTTCACATAACCTCTTGAACTACTATTCAGATAGATTTGATTATTATAATAATTATGTTCCATGCATCACATGGTTTTCAATGAGTAAATAATAGGAAAAGCAGTAAATAAAGAATCTGGTGAGAATATGATAGCACAAAGACACTAAGTAATCAGGGGTATTATGCATACTATCAAAAACGGACCTAGACCCAATACTGGTTAACCGTATATGTGGTTGACACATCAAAAGTCACACATGAGAAGGGAACGGGGCGCAGCCTCGGCCTTTTGCTAAATGTACTCTTGCCATTCCTCTGTGTCGATCGAGGATCTTGACACTACTGGGACGACTGGCGAGGACGCGCTCTCGCGTTGTCCTCTCTGCGCGCTCCCGTGCCATCTTCAGTTCCAGTAGCTGTAGTTTCCTCCGCAATCCCCTGTTTTCTTTCTGGCTTTGAGTTATTTCCAAACGAAACACTGCATAGTCGTCGTCTACGAGTTTACAGATGTCTGCCACGGCTGCATTTGCTAGCACCTCCATGATGGACGCTATTTGAGTGTGAAAAACCATACCGTTAGCCATTGTTAGCAGCTAGCTAGCGTTACCTAGATAACATCTATCAACCAAGTATTGTCTTCAACGCGAATTAAACGCTGCCTGGCGTAAGTATATGATGTAGTGCAGTTAAACGAGTAATATTTTGAGTTCCATCGTGTTAATAAACGTCTAAATTTCAACAATAAAAACGCAAACGTGGAAATTGTTCTTGGTCTCAGTTCACTTCCGTTTACACTGAAGAGAAAGGATCTTACTGGTTTGCATCGTAGCTCAAAGGGTGTGCCTAAATGAATAGTGTATGCGCGCTGTTTTTTCAATCACGGTACTGCTTATTACATTATGCATCAAATCTCATGACTTGTTTTAGACTTGTTCAGAATGAACAGTGTGTTAGCAAGAATAGAGTAGAAAATAATATAATTTATTGCATCTACATAACTTTTCTCACTATGGTACCACTTTACCATTTCTGTAAATCTGGTACCCCGCTTTGATCAAATGAATTTTAGAATATTTTAGAAAAGGTTAAACATTACATTGCACACATCTTCACTACTTTATGTCAAGTAAACATGAATTAAGGATTTTTTTTACTGATGATAAAATACCAGCATCTGATCACTTTTCATCAGTGAAGTATTTTTAGACACCATCACAACAACCATCACCATATCATCTACTCTGCCTCATCATACTCATTCTTTCCTCAGTTCACCTCATCCAGTTCCCTATACATCCAAAACCAACATAATTCATTACTAACTAAAACTACATTACATGTCATTATACATGGGCCGTGTGTATTTTCTGAGGTAGCTGCCCTCTGAGAACCTCTTCCCGCAGTTCGTACAGGCAAACGGCCTCTGTCCCGTGTGAACCGTGAACCTTCAGGTGCCTCTTTAGCTGATGCTGTTGGGAGAACCTCTTCTCACACTGGGGGCAGCTGTAGGATTTCTCCCGTGTGGACCCTCTGGTGCCTCTTCAGGTTGGATGGGTGGGAGAAACTGGCCCAGCAGAGTTGGCAGCCAAACGGTTTTACCCCAGTGTGCATCCTCTGGTGGATCTCCAACTGTTTGGGGAAACTGAAGGCTTTCCCACAGAACAAACACGGGAAGCGCTTCTCTTTGGCGCTGCCACCTAGGCTTGGGCGATTTACTGTTTATACCGTATACCGGGGTATTTCAAAATAGACAGTATTATTTTCATTACTCTTTTTTATGGGGGGGGCTGTAGGGGTGCGTGTATAACTATAAGACATCCATCAAATAAATGATATCCAGCTCAGGGCTCCAGCTATGCATTTGGTTTGCTAACATGCTAGCTAAGTGACTAGAAGTCAAGATCAAGCTTCTTGGTTACAGCAGACATTCAATCCTCTCCTGGATCCCTGTTGCCTAAATTGTTTTGTGCGTCAAAAGAATTGTGCCCCCTTGTGTGTACTTCCTGTAATACCGTATACCCCGGTATGGTACAGAAACGGTTTGAAAATCTGGATACCGCCCAACCCTACTGCCACCTTTACTGATTCCGTCTCTACTACTGTCATTTGTCAATGGGCTTGCGTAGCCATTTAGTGTTGAGGTACTTGCATTTACTGAGGTCTGGTTTAACATAAGGAGAGTGTGAGGAGGACGAAGGCCAGGTAGTGTCTGTGTTGTCGCAGGGTCCATGTTCCAGTTGATAGATCCTATAGAAGGCAGGCTGAAGGCAGCACCTGTTAGGAGGTTAACCTGAGGCGCCATCAGTCTCTCTGAATCAGAACTATAGGAGCAGGATGGAGCATCACTAGCCGAGTCTGTGTCTGTTCTCATACCGACACCTCCCCGTCCCTGAAGACCAAATCTACACCTTGCCCTGTTCTCAGCCAGTCTTTTGTCATGGAGACCAAGTTTGGATGTTGTTTTGTGTTCGACTGTCTCTTTCTGGTTGTGGTTAACAGAGTTGTTCCCCAGCTCAGAATTGAGGACGCTGTCCTATCCACTGACCTTCACTCGACCACTCTGACGTCAAAAACGACAGACCAGTATCCCTTGTCTTTTCTTTTCAAAAACACTTGAGTGTGCTGTCTCTGAACAACTCTCTCATTATCTCTAATATATAATAATAATAATAATAAAATATGTCATTTAGCAGACGCTTTTATCCAAAGTGACTTAGTTATGCGTGCATACATTTTATGGATGGGTGGTCCGGGTAATCAAAACCACTACCCTGGCGTTACAAGCGCCATGCTCTACCAACTGAGCTACAAAGGATCTCTCTCAGAACAATCTTGTCACTAACCAGTTAGGTTTCAAGACGGCTCACTCAACTGAGACCGCTCTTCTCTTTGTCACGGAGGCTTTCCGCTCTGCCAAAGCTGACTCTCTCTCCTCGGTTCTCATCCTCCTAGATCTATCCGCTGCCTTTGACATCGTGAACCATCAGCTCCTACTCTCCACCCTCTCAGGGCTGGGCGTCTCAGGGTCTGCACAGTCCTGGATTGCATCCTAACTGGCAGGTCGCTCCTATCAGGTGACGTGTCTGCACCACGTGCTCTCACTACTGGTGTCCCCCAGGGCTCGGTTCTAGGCCCTCTCCTCTTTTCTCTATACAAAGTCACTCGGCTCTATCATATCCTCACATGGTCTCTCCCATCATTGCTACGCGGATGACACTCTCCTTCCCCCCTTCTGATAACCAGGTGGCGACGCACATCTCTGTGTGCCTGGCAGACATCTGAGCTTGGATGTCGGGCCACCACCTCAAGCTCAACTTCGACAAGATAGAGCTGCTATTTCTCCCGGGGAAGGCCTGCCCGCTCCAAGACCTCTCAATCACGCTTGACAACTCTACGGTGTCCCCTTTCCAGAGTGCAAAGAACCAGGGGATCAGCTTCCGCTCAGCCCAGTCAACGCTCTTCTCTGGCCTGGCACCCTAATGCTGGAATGAGCAGCTAGGACAGCAGAGTCCCTTGCCCATCTTCCCGAAAACGTCTGAAACCATACCTCTTCCTGTGGCTGCGAATATGGAGTTTTCCCCCCCGCGCCGCCCCTCTGAAAACCTATTTTTAAAGCTATGGATCCGGGTCACGTTCTGCGCATGTGTTGTGTATATTATACCCACCCTCTTCTGAACCATGATGATGTAGCCTATGTCTCTGCCTGAAAATAAAAACCCTGCAGTGATTTGAACGAGTGTTTCAAGGCCATTATGAAAGCTACAACCTTGTCTGTTTGTTGTAACAGATATTGCAGTTGCAAAAGCAGGACGCAGTCCCTACACATTGCATTGGAGCAAAGAAATCTGCGTTTTGTAGGCTAATCTTTGTAGTCGCTGCCATACTTAGCCACTAGCCAGAGTTGCTGAAAAAGAACGCTAATACTTTGACTGCCTGTCCGCCTCCTGCTTAGACAATGTTTGTAATGATGATTAAAAAAAACATTAAATCGCTAATTAGACGGCATGTCTGTGTGTTGCTTGTGTTTGATATGCTGCCTTGATTTGCTGCATGTAACTCCCCACTTGAGTTTTGCATTGGGGCAAAAAACTATCTGCGAGTTCGTATGAACATGTTGATCATGTATTTTGTGTACAACATGTAAATAACTGCATGTAGCCGAACTCCCCTTCCGGAAAAAATAACATGAAATCATCCTTATGCTTAATAGCCTATTGAGGCATGGAAAGCAAATATCCTTTGTGTACAACATGAAGTGTGTAAGTTACACAAGACAAAGGCGTTAATCGCTGATCAAAGCAGCAGCATAGCACTGAGCAGCAGCTACGTAGGCAGTGTAGTGAGCAGCCGCTAAAAGAATCCTGCACATACGCAGAAATCTCTATTTTTGGCCAAAGCAAATAGGGTTTCCAGAAAATACGGAATCACAGCCACTACAAAAAAATATTTGTAAAAGTTTGCGGGGAGGTGAGCACATTCTCACGTCAAATTCCATTTTTATAAATGCCAACTTTTGTGTGAAAACTGGCACACACACATTTTGTGGTATATTTTGTATATACACGGTTTATAAATGAGGCCCCTGGCCAACAGCCTGGAAGGATGGTCCCCTTCTCTTTAAACCCCCTGTAGCTCTTCTGTTCTAAAATCTCTTACACCCCAAAATGTATCTGCTGCTGCCACTACCACATCTACAGGTAACTGCTACCTCATCTACAGCTAACTGCCAAAATAAAGGAAACACAAGCCAGAACAGCTTCAATGCACCTTGGCATAGATTCTACAAATGTCTGGAATGCTATTGGAGGGATGCGACATTCATTCATCCACAAGACATTCCATCATTTGGTGCTTTGTTGATAGTGGTGGAAAAAGTATCCGTTGCCACTCAAGAATCTCCCATAAGTGTTCAAGTTGGTTGATATCTGGTGACTGAAATGGCCATGGCATATGGTTTACCTCATTTTCATGCTCATCAAACCATTCAGTGACCACTCGTGCCCTATGGGGGCATAGCCATGGTAGCTAAAATAATGACCCTAAGCATGATGGGATGTTAATTGCTTAATTAACTCAGGAACCACACCTGTGTGGAAGCATCTGCTTTCAATATACTTTGCATCCCTCATTTACTCAATTGTTAACATTAGTTTGGCAGTTATCTTTATTTTCTGGGATTTACGCTCCATCAGTGCAGGACAGTTAATAATCATAGCAATACATGCAAGAAATCCTACCTTACTAAAACTCATCCTCTCTGGATCTCTCTCTTCAGGCCTACTCACTCACCCTTGGGCTGTCTTCTATTCTCTTCACTTCCTCAGCATAGGACGCTTTCTGCCCCACTCGAATTCTGTCAATCTCAACCTGTCTCTCTCTCACAGGGCACACAGTTGACAGTGATTTCTCTATCCCAACTCCCAACACTCCCTCTGACTATGCCCTCCTGCACATTTCTCACATTGTGGGATCTCCCTTCTAGACACTCCTGCAACATGTCTGAATCCTTGGCACCTAAAGCACCATAGCGGGTTGGAACATAGGCCCTCACAGAACAGCAAATATAACCTAACCTGACCTTATCATGTATAAACTCTGTGTCATACTTCAACAAGACAGATAGGGTATTCTCAGTCTTGCCATTAACACCGGGTCTACGTCTCAACAAACGGCGGGCGTCACAAACACCAGAAATAATCATTTTCATTTGATCCACCTCTACACTCAACGCTACCCCATTGATCACTCTGTTGAGCGGCGCCCTGCTCCAGAGAGCAAAGCACGACACAGGTCGATCCCGAGGCGGGTGACACAGAGCGCCGTTTCCTCTGGTCTGACGATGCACAAAAAAATCTAACAACATTTGGCTTCTCGAAACGTACAATATAACTTTAATAATCCCCGAGAGGCAATTCATTCAGACACGACAAACAAACCAAAAAGTAAGAGACAAAAAAACAACCTATTAAGGCATCAGTTAAAAGTGCATGGTGCCATTTAAGTCCATGGTAGCCACAGTTCTTAATTAATGGCAGGGCTAAACTATCTCTAGAATAGTCCCTAGGTCTTCATTAATGGTCCTGTTAACCAGGCGATTCGCCTCAGGCACAAACAAGGCCCTGCGCCTAATGGTGGAACACTTGAGAAAGCACAGGCGGCGTCCCAAAGAGGAGCAGTTATAACTGCGGGTTGAGGACATGGTGCTGTCCCCCACGATGTCATAGGCTTTCCTCCTGGCCTGCTGCTCAAAGAATGAGGCCAGACTTCTGAGAGGCAGCCCGGTGATCTTTGAGCAGGTGTTCACAATGGCTTGAAGGCGGTATCTGCTCTTGACAGAGAGGGATGTATACCAGCATACGAAGGACAACAAAGAATGCTCTCGATGAAAGAACTGTAAAAGGTTTGCAATATTGATTTGTGGAGACTTAATGAGTTCAGTTTCTTGAGGAAGTATTGTGTCTGCTATTTTGATGATGGCGTCTGTGTTTTGCTCAAACTTCAGGGTGTTATCAAAGATGGTACGAAGCTATTTATACTGGTCCACATTGTCCACCTCCTCTCCATGAATGAACATCGTACTGGTGGGCTTCCTCCTGAAGTCGACAATAATTGTATTTCGTCTTAAAGACATTCAAGTCCAGCAGCGTACTGTCACACCAGTCAATTAAGTCCTGGGTGGCTGGGCCATGGTCCAGCTCCTGAGAGGAGTGACAGGAGGACTGAGTCATCTGCAAACTTCACAAAATGGCGGTTGGCATGGGCACTCAGTCATTGGTGTAGAGAATAAAAAGGAGGGGTGACACCCTTGTGGTGAACCTGTGCAAGTGAGTAGGGTGTCTGATTGGCAACATTAGCATAGACTCTCCATAATCCACAAGATAAAGCCGTGGTCGAGATTAAACTGTCAGTCAAGTTTTTTTGGCGAGGATGGCAGGCTGCATGGTGTTAAATGCAGACGAGAGGTCCACAAATAGGAGCCTGACAGAGGCCAGATGTCTGTGGATGTGTCCATCAAGAACAGCTTGGCATCGTCCGTGAACTGGA
Source organism: Coregonus clupeaformis (assembly GCF_020615455.1). Taxonomy (NCBI): domain Eukaryota; kingdom Metazoa; phylum Chordata; class Actinopteri; order Salmoniformes; family Salmonidae; genus Coregonus; species Coregonus clupeaformis. Next base: position 149,328 of record NW_025533712.1, read on the forward strand.
AGGGATCCAGCATAGCACCTGACACAGATGTGATGTGGGCCTTGACCAGTTTCTCCAGGGCCTTCATCACAAGAGAGGTCAGTGCAATAGACCTATGGTCGTTGAGAAAGTGAGGCTTGTCTTCTTGGAAACGGGGATAATGTTGGACGTTTTCCATGGCTGCGGGACCAGGCTTCGGTCCAGCGAGAATGAGAAAAGCTGGAGTAGGACCCCCTGAGCTGCTCAGCACAGTACCTGAGGGTCCTGCCACAGATACCATCTGGTCCCAGGGCTTTGTTGATTGGTGTGAATTTGAGCAGTTTCATCACATCATTTGCTTGAGGGGTGAACGTGGCACATGGCGTGAAACTCTGCTTGAGCTCCACCGCATCTCAAGAGTGAGGTCGGGCCTCTCGAAGCGAGTGTAGAACTTGTTCAGCTCGTTGAGCAGAGAGGAGTCACTGACCCCCTCCACACTCACATGCCTCTCCTTTGTGACTGTGTGTTTACAGCGGCCATGTTTTTAATACCCTGCCAGGCTGCCCTCTAGTTCCCCTGCTCGAACTTCTGCTCGTGTGATGGCTTGCTTGACTTTCTTATTAACCTATTTTCTTTACACTGTACCTGTGAAAAATACAATTTTTTCCTCATTAAGAATGCCCTTGAGCTTGTCGGTCACCCAGGGTGACAAATATTAATCTGTTTCAACACAAAAAGTAATGTATTTTGATGTTAGTACTTGTTCATTTAAGCTGGATAATGACTCAAAGAACAATTCCCAATTGGTGCAGTCAAAACAGCCTTGCAGTGCATCAATACTGGGGCAGTCCGTTTGAACGTTTCTCACCTCCCTCTCTACTCTCTTCACCACTGGAGTGTAGTTGGGCGAGTAGAATGCTAATGTTATCAGCTGATCTGAGGGGGGAGTGGCCTATAGGCTCCTGGGACTGTCCTTGTTCTAGCCTAGGTTTACTATCTCTTAAAAACAGGTATTAACCCAAGCCTGATTCAAATGTCAAGTTAACAAAGGGTTAATGAGGGGTATGTGGTTAATTACCCTCTTACCCCAAAACACTTCACATGATAACTATAATATGTCCAGCTAAAGAATGGTTCCCTGACATCCCCTGTGTACATCTGAAGACACACTGCTATGACGATTTCTCCCGTTGTGGACACTCCTATGTCTGATAAGCTCTTGTAGTTTAGTTTGCACTTGAAGGGTGTGAACGGTCTGGTGCATCTTCACATAATTCACCTCAGCAAAGCACTTTCCACACGTGGGGCAGGCGTATGGCTTGTCTGTGTCCATCCTAACGCTCGGCTTCCCATGTTGTGACCCAATGACACCAGAGGAGGTAGAAGCAGGAGCCACCTGAGGATTTGAGCTCCCTCCTTGACCTCTAGCCATTGTTTGGGTGTTGTTGGGATTGTGTGCTGTGTTATAGGCTAGGTGAACGCCCATCCTGACCCTGTCTGTATTGGTGGGGTAACCATGAGACAGCTGAGGAAGGCTAGACCCATGACCAGGCCTTCTATGAACCCAGTCACTAGGCATTAGACAAGACCCTGAAGGAGAAGACAGACTTCCTGTTAGACTCCCACCAGGGGGCTCTCCCACCACTCTGTGAAGGCTGATGCCCAGGGTGACCTGCTCTGTTCATCATGGATACTGTGGTGTTTGTATCATAGGAACAGGAGGGTCTATCTCTATCAGCCCCAGGCCCTGCTTCATCCCTGCACTGAGACTGTGAAGAGAAGGGTCTGGGCTGCAGACTGGATCCATGACTGGAGTCTCTGTCTCTCTGATGACCACCAGGACTGAGGTTGTTCAGTCCACCAGTCCACTGGTTGTGTTCTATGTAGTGGTTGTGGTGGAGTCTCTGTCCCTCGCAGTTGGGTCCTGGTTCTGACTCAGGAAGGAAGAGCGACGGCTCCTGATCCATGGTCCTGATCCGGGGCCAGGGTTTGTGACCAGCCGCCTCAGAGGTCCAGTCTCTCCGCCAGTAACACCAGATATCAGCAGGTCTTCATGGACTGCAGACTGCAAACAATGTTTGTACAGAAAAGCATAAATGTTTATTTAAGAAAATCTTTGCTGTACACACAAACATGACATTATATTATTAAATGTTAACCACAGTCAAGCCCATCTCTAACACTGTGATTCAAGTACCTAACAATATGGAGCCATTGGAGTTTGTTGTTGTTGATGTCCAAACTCAGTCTTTGCAATGATACAAAAATAATCAAGTCAGTCAGCACAGAGTCAATTTAGTATTTAATTTAAACAAAATGGCATTATAATCACATGTATTGCACAGAACGATACATGACAAGAATATTTTTTCTCACTATGGTAACACTTTACATTTTCTGCTAATCTGATACCCTCGCTTTGATAAAATGAATTTTAGAATACTTTGGAAAAGGTTTAACATTACATTACACACAGCTTCACTACTTCCTGTCAAGTAAACATGAATTAAGGCACTATCATTATCTCACTATAAAACACCACTGAAATATATGTTCCTTTCTAGAGGACGACGGAGTGAAGAAAAAAACTGTTGGAACATTGAGTGCCTCGACCACTTGTACGCTATTCTCAGAATCCTCGAGAATACCCGATTGGGACACCTCTCGACCAAAATTCTGTCTGCATGGTGTTGGTCCAGTTGACGACACCCGACATTGACTCTTAGGACGATCATGCCTTCACTCAACCGAGCTCGGCCCGAAAGGTGAACTCCCGAGTGGCGCAGTGGTCTAAGGCACTGCATCGCAGTGCTAGCTGTGCCACTAGAGATCCTGGTTCGAGTCCAGGCTCTGTCGCAGCCGGCCGCGACCGGGAGACCCATGTGCGGCGCACAATTGGTCCAGCGTCGTCCAAGGTAGGGAAGGGTTTGGCCGGCAGCGATGTGGGTTTGTTTCCCACGGGGGGCCAGTATGAAAAAACAAAAAATACAAAAAAATACATGTATGCATTCACTAACTGTAAGTCGCTCTGGATAAGAGCGTCTGCTAAATGACTAAAATGTAAATGTGAACAATGGCTGACAATAAAGAGGTAAGTTCAATAGTTTTTCAGTAGAGAAACTAACCAACTACCTACCTAATCAACTATGATTTCAATATTGAAGTAGATCGTTTTTTGGTCTTCTGTTATTAAAGCAGGCTATTGATTAGGCAAACTAGGTTAAATGTCAGCTAGCTAGAATGCTAACGTTAGCTAACTACAGTGGGGAGAACAAGTATTTGATACACTGCCGATTTTGCAGGTTTTCCTACTTACAAAGCATGTAGAGGTCTGTAATTTTTATCATAGGTACACTTCAACTGTGAGAGACGGAATCTAAAACAAAAATCCAGAAAATCATATTGTATGATTTTTAAGTAATTAATTTGAATTTTATTGCATGACATAAGTATTTGATACATCAGAAAAGCAGAACTTAATATTTGGTACAGAAACCTTTGTTTGCAATTACAGAGATCATACGTTTCCTGTAGGTCTTGACCATGTTTGCACACACACTGCAGAAGGGATTTTTGGCCCACTCCTCCATACAGACCTTCTCCAGATCCTTCAGGTTTCGGGGCTGTCGCTGGGCAATACGGACTTTCAGCTCCCTCCAAAGATTTTCTATTGGGTTCAGGTCTGGAGACTGGCTAGGCCACTCCAGGACCTTGAGATGCTTCTACGGAGCCACTCCTTAGTTGCCCTGGCTGTGTGTTTCGGGTCGTTGTCATGCCGGGAAGACCCAGCCACGACCCATCTACAATGCTCTTACTGAGGGAAGGAGGTTGTTGGCCAAGATCTCGCGATACATGGCCCCATCCATCCCTCCCCTCAATACGGTGCAGTCGTCCTGTCCCCTTTGCAGAAAAGCATCCCCAAAGAATGATGTTTCCACCTCAATGCTTCACGGTTGGGATGGTGTTCTTGGGGTTGTACTCATCCTTCTTCTTCCTCCAAACACGGCGAGTGGAGTTTAGACCAAAAAGCTCTATTTTTGTCTCATCAGACCACATGACCTTCTCCCATTCCTCCTCTGGATCATCCAGATGGTCATTGGCAAACTTCAGACGGGCCTGGACATGCGCTGGCTTGGAGCAGGGGGACCTTGCATACGCTGCAGGATTTTAATCCATGACGGCGTAGTGTGTTACTAATGGTTTTCTTTGAGACTGTGGTCCCAGCTCTCTTCAGGTCATTGACCAGGTCCTGCCGTGTAGTTCTGGGCTGATCCTCACCTTCCTCATGATCATTGATGCCCCACGAGGTGAGATCTTGCATGGAGCCCCAGACCGAGGGTGATTGACCGTCATCTTGAACTTCTTCCATTTTCTAATAATTGCGCCAACAGTTGTTGCCTTCTCACCAAGCTGCTTGCCTATTGTCCTGTAGCCCATCCCAGCCTTGTGCAGGTCTACAATTTTATCCCTGATGTCCTTACACAGCTCTCTGGTCTTGGCCATTGTGGAGAGGTTGGAGTCTGTTTGATTGAGTGTGTGGACAGGTGTCTTTATACAGGTAACGAGTTCAAACAGGTGCAGTTAATACAGGTAATGAGTGGAGAACAGGAGGGCTTATTAAAGAAAAACTAACAGGTCTGTGAGAGCCAGAATTCCTACTGGTTGGTAGGTGATCAAATACTTATTCTTGGGGATGTTATTCGAAAACATAATGTTAACTTTCACTGCTATGCGGATGACACACAGCTGTACATTTCAATGAAACATGGTGAAGCCCCCAAAATTGCCCTCGCTAGAAGCCTGTGTTTCAGACATAAGGAAGTGGATGGCTGAAAACTTTTTTACTTTTAAACTCGGACAAAACAGAGATGCTTGTTCTAGGTCCCAAGAGAAACAAAGAGATCTTCTGTTAAATCTGACAATTCATCTTGATGGTTGTAAAGTCGTCTCAAATAAAACTGTGAAGGACCTCGGCGTTACTCTTGACCCTGATCTCTCTTTTGACGAACATATCAAGACTGTTTCAAGGACAGCTTTTTTCCATCTACGTAACATTGCAAAAATCAGAAATTTTCTGTCCAAAAATGATGCAGAAAAATTAATCCATGCATTTGTTACTTCTAGGTTAGACTACTGCAATGCTCTATTTTTCCGGCACGGATAAAGCACTAAATAAACTTCAGTTAGTGCTAAATACGGCTGCTAGAATCCTGACTAGAACCAAGAAATTTGATCATATTACTCCAGTGCTAGCTTCCCTACACTGGCTTCCTGTTAAGGCAAGGGCTGATTTCAAGGTTTTACTGTTAACCTATAAAGCGTTACATGGGCTTGCTCCTACCTATCTTTCCGAGTTGGTCCTGCCGTACATACCAATACGTACGCTACGGTCACAAGACGAGGCCTCCTAATTGTCCCTAGAATTTCTAAGCAAACAGCGGGAGGCAGGGCTTTCTCCTATAGATCTCCATTTTTATGGAACAGTCTGCCTACCCATGTGAGAGACGAGACTCGGTCTCAACCTTTAAGTCTTTACTGAAGACTTATCTCTTCAGTAGGTCATATGATTGAGTGTAGTCTGGCCCAGGAGTGTGAAGGTGAACGGAAAGGCTCTGGAGCAACGAACAGCCCTTGCTGTCTCTGCCGGGCCGGTTCCCCTCTCCACTGGGGTTCTCTGCCTCTAACCCTGTTGCAGGGGCTGAGTCACTGGCTTGCTGGTGCTCTTTCATGCCGTCCTGGGAGGGGTGCGTCACTTGAGTGGGTTGAGTTACTGACGTGATCTTCCTGTCTGGGTTGGCGCCCCTTGGTTTGTGCTGTGGTGGAGACCTCTGTGGGCTATACTCGGCCTTGTCTCAGGATTGTAAGTTGGTGGTTGAGGATATCCCTCTAGTGGTCGGGGGGCTGTGCTTTGGCAGAGTGGGTGGGGTTATATCCTTCCTGTTTGGCCCTGTCCGGGGTTTCTTCGGATGGGGCCACAGTGTCTCCGGACCGCTCCTGTCTCAGCCTCCAGTATTTATGCTGCAGTAGTTTATGTGTCGGGGGGCTGGGGTTAGTTGGTTATACCTGGAGTACTTCTCCTGTCTTATCCAGTGTCCTGTGTGAATTTAAGTATGCTCTCTCTAATTCTCTCGTTCTCTCTTTCTCTCTGAGAACCTGAGCCCCTAGGACCATACGTCAGGACTACCGGGCATGATGACACCTTGCTGTCCCCAGTCCGCCTGGCCTTGCTGCTATTCCAGTTTCAACTGTTCTGCCTGCTGTTACGAAACCCCTACCTGTCCCAGACCTGCTGTTTTCAACTCTTAATGATCGAAGCTATGAAAGCCAACTGAGAGACCTGAGCACCTAGGACCATACGTCGGGACTACCGGCCGTGGTGACTCCTTGCTGTCCCCAGTCCGCCTGGCCTTGCTGCTATTCCAGTTTCAACTGTTCTGCCTGCGGTTATGGAACCCCTACCTGTCCCAGACCTGCTGTTTTCAACTCTTAATGATCGGCTATGAAAAGCCAACTGAGATTTATTCCTGATTATTATTTGACCATGCTTGTCACTTATGAACATTTTTGAACATCTTGGCATGGTTCTGTTATAATCTTCACCCGGCACAACCAGAAGAGGACTGGCCACCCCCTCATAGCCTGGTTCCTCTCTAGGTTTCTTCCTAGGTTTTCGCCTTTCTAGGGAGTTTTTCCTAGCCACCGTGCTTCTACACCTGCATTACTAGCTGTTTGGGGTTTTAGGCTGGGTTTCTGTACAGCACTTCGAGATATTAGCTGATGTAAGAAGGGCTATATAAAATAAAATTGATTGATTGATTATGTCATGCAATAAAATGCATATTAATTACTTAAAAATCATACAATGTGATTTTCTGGATTTTTGTCTCTCACAGTTGAAGTGTACCTATGATAAAAATTACAGACCTCTACATGCTTTGTAAGTAGGAAAACCTGCAAAATTGGCAGTGTATCAAATACTTGTTCTCCCCACTGTATGTAGCTAGCTAACGTTTAACCAAAGATTTTTTATAACTAACCCAAGATGGACACAGACTGACGTTTCAATGGGAGCAGATTAATCATAGTGGGCAGAACAAGCAAGGAGGTGGGCAGAGACAAGCACGAGGTTGCGAGATCCTATTGACGCTTTCTAGTATGTATTCGCATATTTCCGTTTGGGTCCGTCTACTCTGTGAAGTGCATGTGTGCAATAACTCAATTCGCCCTTGCACTCCTTCTAAACACCACCATTTTAAACAACTTTTTCAAAGGTAAAGTCTACAAAACTTAGTCCACTCTGTTCGTAACAGATTGTAGTTTTGGGAACAGAAACTGTATTGAGATCAAATGTTTCATCGATGAGAAAATTTGCAGAATGAATACCCAAATCCATCTTGTTCCATCTTCTCGCACTGCCGGCCACTGGGCTTCCTCTCATCACCATATTTGGTGGTGAGTGGAAATGCCAGCTGGATGCTTCAGATTTATACATCCGGTGAAACATCTGGCTCATTGTTCCATCTGTGGTTTAACCCTGTGGATTAACCAAAGATGGTTTCGTTTTCTATATACCGTCTCTGGTTTAACTAAGAGCATTGTAGCTAAGTCAACAACGGGTTTAGTAGAAGTGGAGGGCTAGGAAGACCAGCATAACTGGGAGGGAGTGGTATAAGAGGGTGGAGGGGCAGGTTGAAAACAGACAGGGAAGAACCGGCCTCACTGGGGAAGAGGGCCGTGATTGAGGAGGGGGAGCCAAGAGAGGTCAGGCGCCAAACCAAATAATAGCCAATATTGTAAACCACTAACTGCATGCTTTGAGATACAGTCTGATTGAAATACAGATTTAATAACTTTTACAGTCAGTTTTTGTGCAGTTACAATAAATGAGAATGAAAACCATTTCTCTCTCTCTCCATCCCTCTTTCCGTGCAGGTCCACTGTCACTAATATGTGTTGGTGAAGTTGTTCTCTGCACAGTTGACAGAGACAGGAGATACAGGGGAGTCCATTCTGTTCCAAGTAGGTTGCCTTGGCTCTCCTCTATGCACAGCACTTTGGGGGCTTCCTGCAAGTAACCATGACATCCACCAATCAACCTCGTAACTTAATCATTAGTGGTACTGAGAGTTCCTCTAATTTCTTTGACGCTGTATGGAGGCATTGTGCATGGAACATTTGTCACGTAGAGAGGATGATGACCAGCTGCTGTTTATTGGTTAGAAACATGGTTCAATACAGAAGATGGTTCTATACTAAATGTAGGTGATAGTTATTGCTAAACAATATGAGTGGTGTAGGTAAGGGATGAAGTTAAAACCTATAGGAGGTAGCTGTCTACGAGGAGGGTTGGGCATGAAATGACAGCAAGCTGTTCAATACTGAGCCATGCGTGGATTTGTACAGCTCGGCTCAGTCCAGTCCCACATTGTGTGTTATTACTTATTTGGCTAAATGATTATCCATAGTTGCCTACAGCCACAGGAGTCTTAAAATTGACTGTTACCTTGATTACAACATGAAGATGTTAAAACATTTAAACAGACATTTCCTGACATCTTATTTTCCTCTCTCTCTCACTCCAGTTGTTGTCAGGAGACAGGTCGGTGTGTGTAGAGAACACACGCTTAACCAGGTGGAGTCGGGCTTTTACTTCATCGCCCTGGAACACTACACAGGCAGAGGACGCCAAGTTTGGACCAGTGAGTCGCCAACTCATCTTATGCCTTACACAACTTAGTACGTCTCGCTCCACCTTCCTCCAACTCCAGTGCCCTACTTTGTTGACCTTTTAACCAATGTCTATGGATTGTACAAGGATTTTAAGTTGGTACTTCGACTCCATACTAAAGTCCATCTCCTGTATCGTTCTGCCCTCTATAGACTCTGCTGCTGCCCTGTAAGAACCTGGAGATCTTCACTGAGGGAGGTGACGTGGCCACAAACAGTGCCTGGGACACGTTGCAGTGCTACTGCTGTCTGGAGAACAGCCAGGGGGTGGTCAAGACATCTGCCACAACTTCATCTTTAGTGTACCTGGGAGCTAAAGGTATGTCACCGCACTCTCAACAGTCATGTATGCTAAAACATACTTTTATGCTAATGTGTGTGTTTCTTAAAGCGACAATCAGCAGTTGAAACAATATAAAGCAAACTCCCCGCCCACGTTTGGGTAGAAAGCTGAGGGATGGGGCTGGAGAAATCACTCTCAAATTCATAGACAGAGCTATGGATGCAAGGACTGACCATCGCACCTCCTAAAACCCCATTGGAGGAGACGACCCAAGGTTCCTCGCCTCAGACCTCCTTCAATGGGTTTTGAGAAGGATGCGAGTAGAGGAAGTGAGGAGTTGAGCAGAGATGAATTGGGACAGAGGTCATGTCATTGTTTTAGGTGGAATCTTATGTTGAATGATACATTTATTATCTGTTTGCACTTATATCTTTGTTGTACGCATCGCTGACCCCTTCCACCCTCTCTTCCAAAGACTCCCCTCTGGCAAACGGTTCAGGTCAATCACGACCAAAACCTCCCGCCACCTGAACAGCTTCTTCCCCCGCTCCGTGGCCCTCACCAACCGGCCACCTGGTCCACGATGATCCTCACATCCATGGAATTTGCACTCTGCACTATTCATCCACAGACTATGCAGCCTGCACTATCATCCCAGAACTGCACATTTCTCTTTGCACTCTCTGCACATCTCTTAAATGCATAATTTATCCTGTAGCTTATAGTTTAGTCTATAGTTTTTAGCTTCCTGCCATCCAGGACCTCTATACCAGGCGGTGTCAGAGGAAGGCCCTAAAAATTGACAAAGACTCCAACCAACCCTAGTCATAGACTGTTCTCTCTGCTACCGCAAAGCGAAGCAGTACCGGAGCGCCAAGTCTAGGTCCAAAAGGCTCCTTAACAGCTTCTACCCCAGGCCATAAGACTGCTGAACAGCTAATCAAATGGCTACCCGGACTATTTACATTGACCCCCCCTCCCTTTGTTTTTACGCTGCAGCTACGCTGTTTATTATCTATTCATAGTCACTTTACCCCCTACCTAAATGTAGAAATTGCCTTGACTAACCTGTACCAACACACATTGACTCGGTGCGGTACCCCCCTTTAGTTTATTTAGTAAATATTTTCTTAACTCTTATTTTTCTTAAAACGTCATTGTTGGTTAAGGGCTTGTAAGTAAGCATTTATGTTGTATTCGGGCATGTGACTAATAAAATGTGATTTGATTTGAGCTTACAGTGTTCATAGTGTACAGTCGTGGTCAAAAGTTTTGAGAATGACACAAGTATTGGTCTTCACAAAGTTCGCTGCTTCAGTGTTATGATATATTTTTGTCAGATGTTACTATGGTATACTGAAGTATAATTACAAGCATTCCAAGTGTCAAAGGCTTTATTGACAATTACATTAAGTTTATGCAAAGAGTCAATATTTGCAGTGTTGACCCTTCTTTTCAAGACCTCTGCAATCCGCCCGGCATGCTGTCAATTAACTTCTGGGCCACATCCTGACTGATGGCAGCCCATTCTTGCATAATCAATGCTTGGAGTTTGTCAGAATTTGTGGGTTTTTGTTTGTCCACCCGCCTCTTGAAGATCGACCACAAGTTCTCAATGGGATTAAGGTCTGGGGAGTTTCCTGGCCATGGACCCAAAATGTCGATGTTTTGTTCCCGAGCCACTTGAAGTTATCAATTTTGCCTTATGGCAAGGTGCTCCATCATGCTGGAAAAGGCATTGGTCGTCACCAAACTGTTCTTGGATGGTTGGGAGAAGTTGCTCTCTGAGGATATGTTGGTACCATTCTTTATTCATGGCTGTGTTCTTAGGCAAATTTTTGAGTGAGCCCACTCCCTTGGCTGAGAAGCAACCCCACACATGAATGGTCTCAGGATGCTTTACTGTTGGCATGACACAGGACTGATGGTAGCGCTCACCTTGTCTTCTCCGGACAAGGTGTTTTCCAGATGCCCCAAACAATTGGAAAGGGGATTCATCAGAGAAAATGACTTTACCCCAGTCCTCAGCAGTCCAATCCCTGTACCTTTTGCAGAATATCAGTCTGTCCCTGATGTTTTTCCTGGAGAGAAGTGGCTTCTTTGCTGCCCTTCTTGACACCAGGCCATCCTCCAAAAGTCTTTGCCTCACTGTGCGTGCAGATGCACTCACACCTGCCTGCTGCCATTCCTGAGCAAGCTCTGCACTGGTGGTGCCTCGATCCCGCAGCTGAATCAACTTTAGGAGACGGTCCTGGCGCTTGCTGGACTTTCTTGGGCGCCTTGATGCCTTCTTCACAACAATTGAACCTCTCTCCTTGAAGTTGTTGATGATCCGATAAATGGTTGATGACGGCACGTGTTTCCTTGCAGGTAACCATGGTTAACAGAGGAAGAATAATGATTTCAAGCACCACCCTCCTTTTAAAGCTTCCAGTCTGTTATTCTAACTCAATCAGCATGACAGAGTGATCTCCAGCCTTGTCCTTGTCAACACTCTCACCTGTGTTAACGAGAGAATAACTGACATGATGGCAGCTGGTCCTTTTGTGGCAGGGGCTGAAATGCAGTGGAAATGTTTTTTTGGGGATTAAGTTCATTTTCATGGCAAAGAGGGACTTTGCAATTAATTGCTATTCATTTGATCACTCTTCATGACATTCTGGAGTATATGCAAATTGCCATCATCAAAACTGAGGCAGCAGACTTTGTGAAAATTAGTATTTGTGTCATTCTCAAAACTTTTACCACGACTGTACATACTGTATGTGGATCTGTGGAAACTTTGGATCTATATATTTTGACATGTTAACCTGAGTTAAGCTGGTTTATCATATTCATGTCAATTTACATTCTACTATTTCGGACTGGTTATGTACTGTATGAACCTGTAGCAGGTAGCAGATTGTCTCTTTGTGTCTTCATATAATTCAAAATCCCCATGTGCTGTGTGTGTGTACCCTGGGCTTAATACCCTAAATATTGGATCCTGCCTTGAATTAGTGGACTCGTTTAGGGTGTTTGCTAGAGCTGACTGCTTTTCCTTTTACAGACGAACATAGCTGGTTAACAATTAGCTAGCTAACTTTAGCGAGTAGATTCCACTCAACTTAAGATATAGTATACCTATTTGAATTTATTTTCCCAATTAATTTGGTTATCAAGCAACTGGATTTCCAAGTCGCTTGGTGCTTACTTCTCAAGCTGTCAAGTTAGCTAAACAGACGGCGATGCAGTGCATCTCTTTGAAGGCACGCAAACAGAATACTCAAGCTATCACGCGACAAGTTGCAGGCTGCGTATCTAGCCAATCACAACACTGGACTGGCCCAGGGCAGGAATTTGTTAGTTCGCCATCACCCTAGTGAAAGTGACCAATCTCAGGTTTAAGCCCGCTCCCCATGAGACTGAAATCCAAACCCAAAGATGCCAAGACTTTAGAGAGAGTAATTTGTGAAATTGAGAGTGAAAACTTGACCATGACAAGTTACTATTGCTGGTGGACAATTTAATGCGTTCAAATGTATTTTTACATGTTTGAATCACGTTTCTTTGCCTGTATATGTATTATTTAAGACATTTTTATTTTTGATCTGTGACAATGTTCTGCTCGTAGGGACTTGAACTTAGCTAGATACCCGATAAGCTTGCTGTTAGGTGACAACTCATATTTAACCTAGCTAGTCAGTTATATTTACTGAAGCCGTAGCAAAGTAGTAATCCACGGCCATTGCATACTGCATAATTTACTGAACATTACGTCATAAATAGTATGACAATGAGTACATACTATGCAGTTTAAGTAAAGTATGTACCGGTAGTACGTTAGTATGGGTATTCGGCCAAGGCCAGTGTCTGTGCAGTCGCAGGGTCCATGTTCCAGGAGATAGATCCTATAGAAGGCAGGCAGAAGGCAGCACCTGTTAGGGGGTTAACCTGAGGCGCCATCAGTCTCTCTGAATCACAACTATAGGAGCAGGACGGAGCCTCGCTAGTCAAGTCTGTATGTTCTCTCCCGCCGCATACCGACACCTCCCTGTCCCCGCAGACCAAATCTACGCTTCACCCTGCTCTCAGCCAGTGTGTTGTCATGGAGACTAAGTTTGGTTGTTGTTTTGTGTTCGACTGTCTGTTTCTGGTTGTGGATATCAGTGTTGTTCCCCAGCTCAGAGGTGAGGACACTGTCCCATCCACTGACCTCTATGTCGCCTCTGTTCCTGGCCTGCTCAGTGATATCGCCCGCGGAACCTTGGCTGCACCGATCTGGGTCTGGGAATCCAAGATGGCCGCCCAGTCTCCTCTGTTAGGCTCCTGCCAACCACCTGCAGGAAGAGGTTATAAAATAGACTTTACAAACACTGCATGAGTTAATTACCTGGTGAAGTTCATACATTATAATGTGTGTTTTAGTATGTAAACATAAGTTGTATTGATTTCATTTTATGAATGAAGAGAAAATAATAGCCAGGTGCATCACTATTCCTATTGAAGTATATCTGTTATGTTCTGTATATGTATTTCACCCTTACCTTGCTCCCCATCTTTAGTCCACTCAGCAGATCAATGCTCCTGGTCCGTCTTCATTGTCTCCTCTTTGACCAGCAGCAGATCAGGCTTCCCATCCTCCATGTCTACTGACTGTAAGAGATACAGAGTGAGAGGATGTTGGATCAAGAAATCTGATATGAGCACCCGCTATGAAGCATCTTCTGATTGGGCAATGAGGGATTGCTATGAGCACTGTGCAAATATGTTAGGTGATTTGATTACTTGACACTCTTTAATGGTTTGATAATTGAAAGGCATGGTCCCACACTTAATCAAGACCTGGGCCTGTATCCACAAAGAATCTCAGAGTAGAAGTGCTGATCATATAGTCTTATTCATTATGATCTAAAAGGCTAAACTGATCCTAGATCAGCACTCCTACTCTGAGAGGCTTTGTGGATACGGACCCTGACCTAATACCATACAGACAGTAGTTTACAGTGGGCTCACCTCAGTGAGACTGTGTGTGGTCCTGTGCTGCTCAGCTGGTTCCTCTGTGGGTTCAGGAGGAGGTGTTGTCTGGTTGTCCTCCATAACCATGGTCCCCTCGGGGTTCCCCAGACCCTCCTCACACCCTCCTTCACCAGCAGCACCTCTGGACCCTCCTCCTCCTTGAAGAGACAGGTGATACAGATTACACAGACATACACTCCCTCAGGTACGTACACACACAGAGATAATAAACACACTTTCAACATGGAGTCCAGGACCCATCCCAACTACATTTGAGTCCTATACTGTAGTTACAGAATGACTTAGTTGTTAAACCCATCATGGTGGACATACAGTGGGGGAAAAAAGTATTTAGTCAGCCACCAATTGTGCAAGTTCTCCCACTTAAAAAGATGAGAGAGGCCTGTAATTTTCATCATAGGTACACGTCAACTATGACAGACAAATTGAGGAAAAAAAATCCAGAAAATCACATTGTAGGATTTTTAATTTATTTATTTGCAAATTATGGTGGAAAATAAGTATTTGGTCAATAACAAAAGTTTCTCAATACTTTGTTATATACCCTTTGTTGGCAATGACACAGGTCAAACGTTTTCTGTAAGTCTTCACAAGGTTTTCACACACTGTTGCTGGTATTTTGGCCCATTCCTCCATGCAGATCTCCTCTAGAGCAGTGATGTTTTGGGGCTGTCGCTAGCAACACAGACTTTCAACTCCCTCCAAAGATTTTCTATGGGGTTGAGATCTGGAGACTGGCTAGGCCACTCCAGGACCTTGAAATGCTTCTCTACGAAGCCACTCCTTCGTTGCCCGGGCGGTGTGTTTGGGATCATTGTCATGCTGAAAGACCCAGCCACGTTTCATCTTCAATGCCCTTGCTGATGGAAGGAGGTTTTCACTCAAAATCTCCACGATACATGGCCCCATTCATTCTTTCCTTTACACGGATCAGTCGTCCTGGTCCCTTTGCAGAAAACAGCCCCAAAGCATGATGTTTCCACCCCCATGCTTCACAGTAGGTATGGTGTTCTTTGGATGCAACTCAGCATTCTTTGTCCTCCAAACACGACGAGTTGAGTTTTTACCAAAAAGTTATATTTTGGTTTCATCTGACCATATGACATTCTCCCAATCCTCTTCTGGATCATCCAAATGCACTCTAACAAACTTCAGACGGGCCTGGACATGTACTGGCTTAAGCAGGGGGACACGTCTGGCACTGCAGGATTTGAGTCCCTGTCGGCGTAGTCCCTGACTAAATACTTTTTTCCCCCACTGTAAATATGATGATGTGGGGCCGGAGAAGATGGCTGCCGTTTTACGGCCTCTAACCAATTGTACTATTATGTGTTTTTCGCGTTATTTGTAACTTATTTTGTACATAATGTTTCTGCCACCGTCTCTTATGACCAAAAAGAGCTTCTGGATATCAGGACAGCGATTACTCACCTCGTATTGGACAAATATTTTTTCTTCAACGAGTCGGACGCAAAGGATATCCTACAGACACCCGACAAGGCCCAAATCCCCGTGATTCGCATGAGAAAGAGACGGAGATATCGTGGACGTAGGTCAGGGTGCCTTGTAAGGATCCGACGGCGAGCGAGTAAACTGCCTCTTCCATCAATCCTATTTGCCAATGTTCAATCATTTGAGAACAAATTGGACAACCTAAGATTACGGTTATCCTACCAATGGGACATTAAAAACTGTAATATCTTATGTTTCACAGAGTCATGGCTGAACGACGACATGGACAGCATACAGCTGACGGGATATACACTACATCGGCAGGATAGAACGGCTGACTCCAGTAAGACAAGGGGTGGCGGTCTGGGTATATTTGTAAACAACAGCTGGTGCACAAAATCTAATACTAAGGAAGTCTCAAGGTTTTGCTCGCCTGAGGTAGAGTATCATGATAAGCTGTAGACCACACTATTTACCAAGAGACTTTTCATCTATATTTTTCGTAGCTGTCTATCTACCATCACAAACCGATGCTGGCATTAAGATTGCACTCAATGAGCTGTATAAGGCCATAAGTAAACAGGAAAACGCTCATCCAGAGGCAGCGCTCCTAGTGGCCAGGGACTTTAATGCAGGGAAACTTAAATCCGTTCTACCTAATTTCAACCAGCATGTTAAATGTGCAACCAGAGGGAAAAAAACTCTAGATCACCTTTACTCCACACACAGAGACGCATACAAAGCTCTCCCTCGCCCTCCATTTGGCAAATCTGACCATAACTCTATCCTCCTGATTCCTGCTTATAAGCAAAAACTAAAGCAGGAAGCACCAGTGACTCGGTTAATAAAAAAAGTGGTCAGATGACGCAGATGCTAAGCTACAGGACTGTTTTGCTAGCACAGACTGGAATATGTTCCGGGATTCTTCAGATAGCATTGAGGAGTACACCACATCAGTCACTGCCTTCATCAATAAGTGCATCGATGACGCCGTTCCCACAGTGACCGTACATACATACCCCAACCCAGAAGCCATGGATTACAGGCAACATCCGCACTGAGCTAAAGGGGTAGAGCTACCGCTCAAGGAGTGGGACTCTAACCCGGACGCTTATAAGAAATCCTGCTATGCCCTCCGACGAACCATCAAACAGGCAAAGAGTCAATACCGGACTAAGATTGAATCGCACTACACGGCTCTGACGCTCGTCGGATGTGGCAGGGCTTGAAAACTATTACAGACTACAAAGGGAAGCACAGCCGCGAGCTGCCCAGTGACACAAGCCTACCAGACGAGCTAAATCACGTCTATGCTTGCTTCGAGGCAAGCAATACTGAAGCATGCATGAGAACACCAGCTGTTCTGGATGACTACGTGATCAATCTCTCCATAGCCAATGTGAGTAAGACTTTTAAGCAGGTCAACATTCACAAGGCCGCGGGGCCAGACGGATTACTAGGACGTGTACTCCGAGCATGTGCTGACCAACTGGCAAGTGTCTTCACTGACATTTTCAACATGTCCCTGACTGAGTCTGTAATACCAACACGTTTCAAGCAGACCGCCATCGTCCCTGTGCCCAAGGATACTAAGTGAACCTGCCTAAATGACTACCGACCTGTAGCACTCATGTCTGTAGCCATGAAGTGCTTTGAAAGGCTGGTCATGGCTCACATCAACACCATCATCCCAGAAACCCTAGACCCACTCCAATTTGCATACCGCCCCAATAGATCCACAGATGATGCAATCTCTATTGCACTCCACACTGCCCTTTCCCACCTGGACAAGAGGAACACCTACGTGAGAATGCTATTCATTGACTACAGCTCAGCGTTCAACACCATAGTACCCTCAAAGCTCATCACTAAGCTAAGGATCCTGGGACTAAACACCTCCCTCTGCAACTGGATCCTGGACTTCCTGACTGGCTGCCCCCTGGTGGTAAGGGTAGGTAACAACACATCTGCCACGCTGATCCTCAACACCGGTCCCCTCAGAGGTGCGTGCTCAGTCCCCTCCTGTACTCCCTGTTCACCCATGACTGCATGGCCAGGCACGACTCCAACACCATCATTAAGTTTGCTGACGACACAACAGTGGTAGGCCTGATCACCGACAACGATGAGGCAGCCTAAGGGAGGAGGTCAGAGACCTGGCCGTGTGGTGCCAGGGATAACAACCTCTCCTTCAACGTGATCAAGACAAAGGAGATGATTGTGGACTACAGGGAAAAAAAGAGGACTGAGCATGCCCCCATTCTCATCGACGGGGCTGTAGTGGAACAGGTTGAGAGCTTCAAGTTCCTTGGTGTCCACATCACCAACGAACTATCATGGTCCAAACACATCAAGACAGTCGTGGAAGAGGGCACGACAAAGCCTATTCCCCCCTCAGGAGACTGAAAAGATTTGGCATGGGTCCTCAGATCCTCAAAAGGTTCTACAGCTGCATCATCGAGAGCATCCTGACTGGTTGCATCACCGCCTGGTATGGCAACTGCTCAGCCTCTGACCGCAAGGCACTACAGAGGGTAGTGCATACGGCCCAGTACATCACTGGGGCCAAGCTTCCTGCCATCCAGGACCTCTATACCAGGCGGTGTCAGAGGAAGGCCCTCAAAATTGTCAAAGACTCCAGCCACCCTAGTCATAGACTGTTCTCTCTCTGCTACCGCACGGCAAGCGGTACCGAGCGCCAAGTCTAGGTCCAAAAGGCTTCTCAACAGCTTCTACCCCAAGCCATAAGACTCCTGAACAGCTAATCATGGCTACCCGGACTATTTGCACTGCCCCCCCACTCTCTTTACGCTGCTGCTACTCTGTTGATTATTTATGCATAGTCACTTTAACTCATCCCACATGTACATATTACCTCAATTACCTCGACTAGCCGTTGCCCCTCACATTGACTCTGCACCAGTACCCCCCTGTATATAGCCTCCCTACTGTTATTTTATTTTACTGCTGCTCTTTAGTTATTTGCTTTTATTTTTTTACTTAACGCTTTTAATTTTTTAACTTTTTTTATGCATTGTTGGTTAAGGGCTTGTAAGTAAGCATTTCACTGTAATGTCTACACCTGTTGTATTCAGCGCATGTGGCAAATACATTTTGATTTGATTTGAAATAAGTCAGCTATGATAAGTCAAAAGTCATCATCAGACAAACCAGGTGTACAGTAGGTGTTGGTTAGTGTGTGGGTCTAAAGACTGTCTCAATGAAAGTCTTAGAATGAAAAGTCCCATTTTGTGTTTATTAAACATAAACAAGTGTTAAATACACCATATGAAAACCCCACGTCATGTCTCAACAAAAAAATCAGCATGAACATGATAAACCGCATTAATTTCCTAATTAAAAGGTATTGGGAATTTTTGTGAACATCATATAGCCTACACAGCACAAACGCAATATGAAACAGACGATAGATAGATAGATTCTGTGACGTCACGAGAGGCTACACAGCTTTCAGCGGGATTGCTCAAGTAGTGCAAGGAGACAAGGTTCAAACAAAACAAGGATTTTATTATAGGTCTTGGGAAATTAACGAAAATATAACAAAATTCTGTTCTCTTGTGGCTCTTAAGGGTTAACAGTTCAGGGATGTCTCTTCCACATCCAAAATCATAATTCTCACTCGCCTCAGATAACTTTTCCCCAGCCTTACTGTAGTCCACGTTGCAGCTAGTGGCCAACCCAGCAAAAAGTCCTTCCAAATGTCTCTCACGTATTTCCACAGGTGCAATATCCAAAGGTGAGTATTTCCCAAAGGTAAGTATCTCCAAATCCTTATATTCCTCATGGAAGTGGACGTGCAGCACTCTTGTTCTCCAGAGAGCCCAGGTTGAGACTGTGTCTCTTCCCTTCCCAAACCTTCAGCTCATCAGCTCCTCATTTGTTTCAGCTGCGTGGGAAGATTGGCCATAGAGGGGTGGAGTTCCCGACCATACCAGCAGATGGAGCCATAGCTGTCTGGGGTTGCAGCCACCTCAGGGTGATGTACGTCCCTCCAGGACACAGCCTCTCGTGACATCACACATCCCCTCCTCGGGACCGACGTCCCTGTCGGGGGTAAAGGCAGCGAAGAAGGCATCACGCCGGGAGAGGGCGTCCGCATTGCGTGGTGCTTGCCAGACTGCTCTCTCTTCAATCCTCCACCTCAGGACCAGGGACTCAGCCTCCTGTTGTCTCTCCTGAGTTTCTTACTGAACGCATCAGCCTTGGTTTTAGCAGAGTTTAGCTTCTGTTGAGCAGCTTTCAGTTCCTTCCCATTTGTGGTGGGGCCGCACTCCTGGGGTCTTTTCGGGAAGCGTTCAGCATCTCCGCTGTGGCCTGGTACTTTTCCACAGCTTCCACGGTCAGATCAGCCGTGGTCAAGGCCTGTTGACTGATGAACCGTTTTGCCTCATAAGGCAGGGCGCGTAGGTAACGATCCACCACAACGGCCTCCACCACCGCCGCTGCTGTATTCCTCTGCGGATCCAGCCATTTCCTTGCGATTCGGACAAGTTCATGCATCTGCGCCCGAGGAGGTTGGTCTGGTTGGAAGGTCCAGCTGTGAAAGCTGGGCCAAATACCAAACTTTGTGAGTCCATTCTGCTGAGGATCTCAGACTTCAGGGCATCATAGTCAGTAACCTGGTCAGGGGCCCAGGTCCCGGACAGCATTCAGCGATTCCCCGGTTAGAAAGGGGGCTAACAGACCAACCCACTGTTGCTTGGGCCAGGCTTCCCTAGTGGCCGTGGCCTCAAATGCATGCAGGTATGCCTCAATGTCATCGGTAGCTCCCATCTTAGATATAAAGTCACTTGCCTTTATTGGGCGGGTATTTTGGACCACCCTCTGTCTCTGCAACTGCAATTCCTCTGCCTTCAGAAGGTTGGCTTTCTTTTGCTCCTCCAAGAGAGCCACGTTTGCTTGCATCTGGGCTTGCTGGCCAGCAACAAGGGCTTTCAATATGTCCTCCATTTCAGTCGGCGGGGAGCCTACGGCCAACTTGGAAAACTGGGTGATCAAACCTTCGGGTATCCTCCTCTGACATGCACTATTAACGCTTGAGCGTGCCCGTATTCTCCACCATCTGTGACGTCACGAGAGGCTACACAGCTTTCAGCGGGATTGCTCAAGTAGTGCAAGGAGACAAGGTTCAAACAAAACAAGGATTTTATTATAGGTCTTGGGAAATTAACGAAAATATAACAAAATTCTGTTCTCTTGTGGCTCTTTTAAGGGTTAACAGTTCAGGGATGTCTCTTCCACATCCAAAATCATAATTCTCACTCACTCAGATAACTTTTCCCCAGCCTTACTGTAGTCCACGTTGCAGCTAGTGGCCAACCCAGCAAAAAGTCCTTCCAAATGTCTCTCACGTATTTCCACAGGTGCATATATCCAAAGGTGAGTATTTCCCAAAGGTAAATATCTCCAAATCCTTATATTCCTCATGGAAGTGGACGTGCAGCACTCTTGTTCTCCAGAGAGCCCAGGTTGGAGACTGTGTCTCTTCCCTTCCCAAACCTTCAGCTCCTCATTTGTTTCAGCTGCGTGGGAAGATTGGCCATAGAGGGGTGGAGTTCCCGACCATACCAGCAGATGGAGCCATAGCTGTCTGGGGTTGCAGCCACCTCAGGGGGATGTAACGTCCCTCCAGGACACCGCCTCTCGTGACATCACAATAGATAGATAGATAGATAGATAGATAGATAGATAGATCACACAATCTGGATATTTTCTGCTGACAACAACGAAATTAATCTGTCTTTAATGCAGGGTTTGATTTAAACGACAGAAGCTATCGTGTGGAATGGTAACTTTCTATTTTATAGAGTGGAATGTTTTTTCTGCTGGTATCCTTAGGTAGCTCCTCTCTGAGAAGCTCTTCCTGCAGTGCGTACAGGCAAATGGCCTTTCTCCCGTGTGAACCTTCAGGTGAATCTTCAGGTGACCAGCCTGGGCGAAGCGCATGTGACAGCTGTAGGATTTTTCCCATGTGGACCCTCTGGTGACTCTTCAAGTTTTAATGTCGCCTGCACAAGTACAGTGAAATGCCTTTCTTGTAAGCTCTAAACCCAGCAAAGTAGTAATCAATAACAATGTAATACTAAAAATAACATAAGGAAAAAGTAAATAAGCATACTATATACAGGGTCAGTCAGTTCCAGTACCATATTAAAATTTGAAGTGATACTGGAGCAATAGTGGTAGATGTAGGTGACAAGGCATCAGGATATATGATAAACAGAGTAGCAGCAACGTATATGATGATTGTATGTGAGTGGGTGTGCGTGTGTGTAGTCAGTATAAATGCATGTGCATTTTATGTGTGTGTGAGAAAATTATGAATTGTGTGTTGGAGTGTGCATGAGTGTGTAGGGCCCTGCAAAAATGTGCATAGAGACAGTGCAAAAATACAAAGGTAAACTCAGATAGTCCATGTAGCCAATTTGTTAGCTAGACTTATGGCTTGAAGCTGTTCAGGAGCCTGTTGGTGTCAGACTTGAAGCACCGGTACCGCTTGCCGTGCGGAAGCAGAGAGAACAGTCTATGGCTTGGGTGGCTGGAGTCTTTAACGATTTTCGGGCCTTCCTTTCACACCGCCTGATATAGAGGTCCTGGAAGTACTGGGATGTCCGCTTACCACGGAAGGAGCCATCGATGTCGACACTGGGTCGCGATCCCTGAACACGTGTAAAGGGGAGTGGGTGGCAACGTTTGGATTTGTCTCTAAGCTTCCCCTGTAATCTAGGAAATCTCTGCCCTGTGAGTGTCCGTCTCCAAGGTGACTATCTGCATTCCATGTGGGAGTAACATCGCCCTCCACTTTCACAGTCACCTCATATACCAATATAACCTCCCCTTTCTTATCGAAGCACCCTTCCGAATATACACTACTACTGTACTGGTTCCAGTCCCCTCTAGACAGATCAGTCTGTGTCTCTAAACCCAAGGGCATGTTGCCAGGGTCCATCGCTGTAGCGTAAGAACAAGACGGATCATCACTGCCAGTGTCTACCACCATCACCATCCCCACACCACAGGAATTAACCGTTCTCTGGCTCTGGTGAAATACCGGTAAATACTTTGAGCCGGGAGCAAGAGCACAGCACAGTCTCTCTGGGTCTGATCTGTGGTCAGATCCTGTGTGTAAGAGCCTGTGTGTTACAGTTAAAGTCTTGGTCTCCGTCTCTGACTTGAGGATGGCGTTCGGCATTCCACTGACCTCCGTGATGCTGCGTCGGGCCATTGGCTGTGCTGGGGTGGTGGTGGGGTCCTCTCTGGCTACAGGGGACGCTCCAGTCTGGATGTCTCTGCTGTGCCGTGGGTCCTCCTCTCCTTCAGACCTCTCCTGCTTGACCCCAGGACCTGAAGCCTCTGCATCTGCAGACTGACACAAGAAGATACAATGTTGTAGGGAAGTCTCATAAACTTCCCTATGGCAGATAAATGAGGATGTACATGTAAGCAAGTGAATAGCTGAGGGGAGCCTTTCTGAAATAAACAGGCCACATTGATTTACAAAGTAACTGTAATTTTTTATGCAACACTATTACACTAACCTCTATCACGATAATGTGCTGGGTTGAGGTTCCAGTCCCCTCATTAACAGTGATTGGTTGGTCATCTCTCCATGTATTGTGTCCCGCCGGCTTCACAAACCTGTGTCCTCCAGTGAGATGTCCTTCACCTGAGAGAGGGATTGGGGGAAAAGAGGTGGTTAAGTTAGCTACTGTCAATGCTCTACGGTATATTGTAGGGTAACACTTCTCATAACTTATTGATATACTATTTATTGATCAATGTATTATGTTCCATGCATTACATTGTTTTCATTGACTAAATCATACGAAATGCAGTAAATCAAGAATCTGGTTAGAATATGATATTGTGTCTTTGCGCAAGATAACTAAGTAATCATTCCATACAATACAAAAAGTGACCAAGACCCAATTCTGGGTAACACATCATATATGTACAGAGATGAACCGGGCGACACGCACTGCGCGCTATATGAACAGCGACAGGCCGCGCATCCCAGCCTTCGGCAAAATGTACCTCTTGCCATTCCTCTGTATCGGTCGAAAATCTTTACATTACTGGGACGACTGGCTAGGACGCGCTCTCGCATCGTCCTCTCTGCGCGTTCCCGTGCCACCTTCATTTCCAGTAGTTTCCTCCGCAATGTCCTGTTTTCTTTCTGGCTTTGAGTTATTTCCATACGAAACACTGCATAGTCGTCGTCTACGACTTTACATATCTCTGCCACGGCTGCATTCGCTAGCACCTCCATGATGGAGGCTATTTGAGCGTGATAAACCATACAGTTAGCAATTTTTTGCTCACGTTAGCGTTACCTAGATAACATCTATCAACCAAGTCCTTTCTCAAACGCCAATTAAACACTACGTTGGGGTAAGTATGTGATGCTGTGCAGTTAAATACTCATATTTTGAGTTCCAGGGTGTTAATAAACGTTTAAATAACAACAATAAAAACGCTAACGTGAAACTGTTTCTTTGTCACTGTTCACTTCCGTTTACGTCTTGTTCTTAGTGTGAGTTTCCGGCAGACTAGACGCTATGTTGCGTATTGCTTGCTGCCTTTCACAGGTCGGAGGAGTAATGGGTTAGGAACATACAGAGATATCTATACTGAACAAAAATATAAACGCAACATGCAAGTTACAGTTCGTATAAGGAAATCAATCAATTGAAATAAATAAATTAGGCCCTAATCTATTTATTTCACATGACTGGGCAGGCACGCAGCCATGGGTGGGCCTGTGAGGGCATAGGCCCACCTACTTGGGAACCTGGCCCACCCACTGGGGAGCCTGGCCCAGCCAATCAGAATGAGTTTTTCCCCACTAAAGGGCTTTATTACAGAGAAATACTCAAGTTTCATCAGCTGTCCGGGTGGCTGGTCTTAGATGATCCCGCAGGTGAAGAAGCCGGATATGGAGGTCCTGGGCTGGCGTGGTTACACGTGGCCAGCGGTTTTTAGTCCTGTTGGATGTACTGCCAAATTCTCTAAAATGACATTGGAGGTGGCCTATGTTAAATTCTCTGGCAACAGCTCTGGTGGACATTCCTGCAGTCAGCATGCCAATTGCACGTTCCCTCAACTTGAGACATCGGTGGCGTTGTGTGACAAAACTGCACATTTTAGAGTGGCCTTTTATTGTCCCCAGCACAAAGGTGCACCTGTGCAATGATCATGCCACACCTGTGTGGTGGATGGATTATCTTGGCAAAGGGAGAAATGTTCACCAACAGGAATGTACACAAATTTGTGCACAACATTTGAGGAAAATAGGGCGGCAGGTAGCCTAGCGGTTAAGAGCGTTGGGCGAGCAACTGAAAGGTTGCTGGTTCGAATCCCTGTGCAGACTAGGTGAAAAAATCTGTTGATGTGCCTTTGAGCAAGGCATTTAACCCTAATTGCTCCTGTAAGTTGCTCTGGATAAGAGCGTCTGCTAAATTACAAATGTAAATAAGCTTTTTGTGCGTATAGAAAATCACAATCCAACAAGTCTTCCCTCATTTGGAGTGATCTGTGGCTCCCGCAGATTAGCATGGGTTGCTAAACTTCTATGACATTAATGTCGGTGTAATCTCTTGGACTTTCTGCTCTGATGTTAAACTTGATAGAATACACTATAATCTTAGAAAAAAATGTTTTTTACACGCAACACGCTTCAGTACTCAGTGGTCCCGTTCTGTGAGCTTGTGTGGCCTACCACTTCACGGCTGAGCCATTGTTGCTCCTAGATGTTTCCACTTCACAATAACAGCACTTAATGTTGACCGGGGCAGCTCTAGCAGGGCAGACTTTTGACAAACTGGCTTGTCAGATGATTACTTTTGATGACTGGATGAGGTGAACTGAGGAAAAAATGTGTATGATGAGGCAGAGTATATGATATGGTGGTAATGGTGTCTGTAAAAATGCTTCGCTGGGGCCTCTCGAGTGGCACAGCGGTATAAGGCACTGCATTGCAGTTCCAGAGACGTCACTACAGACCCAGGTTCGATCCTTGGCTGTGTCACAACTGGCCGTGATCGGGAGTCCCATAGGGCGGCGCCCAGCGTTGTCCGGGTTAGGGGAGGGTTTGGCCGGGGGGGCTTGACTTGGCTCATCGCGTTCTAGCGACTCCTTGTGGCGGGCCAGGTGCCTGCAGGCTGACGGTGTTGGAACAGTGTTTCCTCCAACACATTGGTGCAGCTGGCTTCCGGGTTAAGCGAGCGGGTGTTAAGAAGCGCGGCTTGGAGGGTTATGTTTCGGAGGACGCATGACTCGACCTTCGCCTCTCCCGAGCCCTTTGTTGAGTTGCAGCAATGAGACAAGATCATATCACGAAATTGGGGGTAAAAATTACAAGTCTTTTTTTTTACAAATGTGGTGAGTAGTTGAATCAAAGAGAGAGAGAAAGACAATAGTTGAACAGTTTTTAACAAATTAATTTCTTCAAAAATTAAGGAGAAGCAGCAGAGATACGTTTTCACTTACGCTAGCTAATGCAGCTAATTTAGCCTACTCAACAACCTGACACAGAGAGGAATTATATGTATGTTAGCTAGCTGGCTAAAGCTATCCAACACCCCAACTCTTCCAAGTCAAGGTAAACTTTCACTGCTTGCTGTACTGCTTGATTGTACACATGGATTGGATTGTTGGTTTACTAAGGCGTTAGTTGTAGTAGCTATGTTGACTATGACGTTAGCTAATATGGTGACAACAATGTAGGCTGTGTGTAGCGGTTATGGTATTAAGGTTTGGCTTGGAGAGGTCACATACAGCTGTTGTGTTGTGCACTGAAGTCCACAAGCGAAGGGATGTGAGTGGAGGAGAGCACGTAAATAATAATAATAATAATAATATGCCATTTAGCAGACGCTTTTATCCAAAGCGACTTACAGTCATGCGTGCATACATTTTTGTGTATGGGTGGTCCCGGGGATCGAACCCACTATCTTGGCGTTACAAGCGCCGTGCTCTACCAGCTGAGCTACAGAGGACCATGTGATGATGCCGTTTGTATGGCTGCTATGAAAGTGAACAGTGTGTGCGGGGGATCAGGAGTGTATTCATTCCGCCAATTCTGTTGCAAACGTTTTTTAAATGTAAGCAAACGGAATGAAACGGGGGTGGATGGACCTACCTGAATTTTGTCCAATAGAAACTTGTTTTAGTTTGGACTAATGATTACACTCTAGATCAGCTAGATGTAGGCAAGAGTGTGCAAGGCGGTATTGAATGTGTCAACTGTCTGTCACCTTGATTACTCCAATTTGTCTGTCGACCTGTGCACCTATGTTATAAACTTTCATTTGTAGGCTAGGTTGTAGCAACCTCATGATGGGTATAGGGCAAATTCGAGTATCATGTAGGAGCCTAACCCTATCGATGTTACATTGAGCTGGGTGAATGGAATATGAATGACAGACAGTCATCTAATATGCTGTAATAGAAATAAGGCCATGCACATAAAAAAAAAGAAATTGCCCTCCCTAATCTTAAATGGCATGACCGCCACTGCTGTCTACATATTGTTATCATCTTAAAGGCAAAACTCATCCTAGATCAGCACTCCTACTCTGAGAGGCTTTGTGGATACGGGCCCTGACCTAATACCGTACAGACAGTAGTTCCCTTTCAGTCCGTCAACTTCGGTACAACATACTATGGGGAGTCGCACTCTCACGACTTTGGTTGAAGGATCTACAATCACGCCTGACAAGGCAAATGAAACGTTGTCATGCCAGTAGTTATACAATTTGTTGTGAGTCCCCCACGCTTCTGCAGCGTCATCACGTCGACTGTTCCAGAGGCCTAAGCTCCCGTTTTAAGGGAAGAAATATCCTCCCGTCTCCAGAAGCAGGCAATCCGAATGGTTCCTACTGTATTTTGAAGATCCAGGTAGTGGCTGGTACAGCCGGTATTTCCTGGTTGGGAAAAGGGATGGGAATTTGCGTCCCATTCTAGATCTACGTGCCCCCAACAAGCACCTCAGAGTTTACAAACTCAGAATGGTTACATCCATGCTACTGTCCCATATTCAGTCTCTAGGCTTCATAAGAAACCAGAATAAGAGCTGTCTGACTCCATCTCAGCGCATTCCGTTTCTGGGTCATTGGCGTATCGCACTTTTCTATCCCCACAGAGGGTGTCCGGGCTCTGGCTCTGCCTTGGCAAATTTCGGCTGGGTCACTCAGTGCGTTTACGCCAGTGCCTCACACCTACTGGGGATGATGGCTTCTGTGATGGAAGTCGTCCCCCTGGGGCTATTGTTGATGCGGCCCTTCCCATGCTGAATGCTAGCCACTCACCTGGACGCATCTCGCAGCCTAAGCCGGTCGCGACGGGTGTCCCTGTCAGGCATACAGGCCATCGCCCAGTGGTTGGACCCTCTGCTATTGTCAGGTGGCTCCCATGGACTGAGTTGTATCCCGGAAGGTGATCACGACAGGGGGGGATCATTCGGGGGGTATGGACACTAGTGCGGAGCACACTGCATATCAATTACCCGGAGCTACTTGCGGTGTATCTGGCGCTCAGGCGCTTCCCCCCCTGCTTTTGTCAGGCCGGCTTGTGATGGTTAGAACCGACAATATGTCAGTGGTGGCGTGCCTCAACAGATGGGGAGAGACTGTCTCTCTCCCTCCTGACCTTGGCTCACTCCCTATTGCTGGGGAGCAGTACGCACATGCTCTCGCTTTGTACGACGCATTTCCCCGGTTGCCTCGCCGGTGCAGATATTTTATTCAGGTTGGACCCGCTCTATTTCAGGAGTTGAGGTTACACCCCTGGGTGGTCTCCCAGGTATGGGGAATTTTCGGCAGGGCCGATGTAGATCTTTACGCATCGTGAGAAAACGCACAGTGTCATATTTTTCTTGACGAGGGACCCAAGTGCCCCGTTGGGAACGGACTCTCTGGCGCACCAGTGGACTCTGACCCTCCTTTCCGCCAATGGTTCTGATTCAGCCCACGTTGGAGAGGGTGCGCCGGGAAGGTTTACCATTGATTCTTGTGGCTCCCCGTTGGCCCAGGCAGCCTTGGTTCGCAGAGATCATACCGCCTTTTAGGCGGGGACCTGTGTCTCAGGCACACAGGCAGGTTTGGCAAGTGAGACCGGAGATTTGGTTCCTATGGGCCTGGCCCCTGAGAGGGCCAATCTGATGGCTAGAGGTTTACCTCAGAATGTTATCGCTACCATTCAGTCTGCAAGGGCTGCCTCCACGAAAGGGCTGTATGCGTATAAGTGGCAAGTGTTTGAGCTCTGGTGCCAAGATAAAGGATGTGTTCCTTTTCAGTGCTCTGTGAGGGACATCCTTATCCTACAGGAGCTTTTTGAGCAGGGGCGGGCATTCTCCACGTTAAAAGTGTACATGGCCACTATCTCAGCATGTCATGTGGGAATTGACAGAGCCTCACCAGGGGCAAATCTCGTTGCGTTCAAATGCGACCTTTCCCCGAAAGTCTGGCTATGTCCTACAGGTCCTCAGCTTTTGAGCTATTTCCCTTTACACCTCCTCCTTTTGCTTCTGAAGAGCAACAGAGGTTACATGCCCTGTGTCCGGTGTGAGCTTTATGCTCGTAAATTGAACGGACCCAGGAGATCCGTTAATGTGACCAGCTTTTGGTGTTTTGCTAATCCAGCTCGCGGCAGGGTGCTGTCTAAGCAGCGTTTCTCCCACTGGATTGATTGTATATCCCACTGGCATATAGCAGCAAGGGTAAAAAATCTAATTATATTTTATTTGTCACATGCGCCGAATACAACAGGCGTAGACCTTACCATAAAATGCTTACTTATAAGCCCAGGTGTTGCTCTTAACCAACAAGGGTTACCTAGCGGTGTACACGCCCACTCCACCAGGGGTCTGGCAGCATCTTGGGCTTTGTTTAAAGGTTGACTATAGGAGATATTTGTGCTGCGGTGAGTTGGGCATCACCACACACTTTTGTAAGGTTTTATCGATTGGATGTCACTGCTCCCAGTGTGCTTACAGCTGGGACAGGGGAAAGTCACTAGGCAGCGTGGCGTGTGCGCAATACCCAGACTGCCAGATCTGTCGGGGTCAGGTCTGGGTGGTCTGCCATGGTCCATTTCATTTAGAATCCGTTGGGGTCGGCTTGGGGCGTGATTATATTTCCCAATAGTATGTTGTACCGAAGTTGACTGACTGAAAGGGAACGTAACAATATGACTATAATATGACCTAAAGGAGGGACACGAGGTACAACACCTGTTTGGCCCTGTGCCGCCCATTCCTGGACTCGGTGTAGAGCGGCATTAAATTGAAGGAATTAATCCGAGCCTCACACTTATCACCTGTGGAAGGCGGGTGTTCCAGTGAGGCACGCATTTCATTGGCTTTGTCAGGCGAAGTCGCGAGAGTGCGACTCCCTATAGTATGTTGTACCTCATATCCCTCCTTCAAGGAACAGTAGTTATAGTCATAACATTACGTTTACAGTGGGCTCACCTCAGTGAGACTGTGTGTGGTCCTGTGCTGCTCAGCTGGTTCCTTTGTGGGTTCAGGAGGTGGTGTAGTCCGATTGTCCTCCAGCAGCATCTTTGGACCCTCCTCCTGGAAGAGACAGGTGATACAGATTACACAGACATACACTCCCTCAGGTATACACAAACACAAAGATAAACACACTTTAAACATTGCATGGCCATACTTGCAAACATAAGCAACCATATAAATGTAAACAGTTTCTCTGGCTCAAAATGCATATCAGTCAATTCAAAACGTTGATTTACTTGTACTTGACAGAGCGCTAAATTGTAGCACACGTTAGACCTATACTAACCTCACCAGGTGATTATATCCTGGAACAAGTTCTGCATCAGCCAATTAAAATTGTTGACGTAGTTGTTCGTGTTCCTACACTTGTTCATGGAAGCGTCTTTAATGTAACTCAGTCCAACAGCATGTTCTGATCATCAAAGCAACTATCACGTGTATTTGACTGACTGGTCAAATTGATCTCTGTGTAAAGTGCCTAGTCCACATAATTTTCGCAGATATGGTCATGGCTCTGTCATGAAAATGGCACTGGAATGTATAGCAGACGTTTTACAGGCTCCTGACCAATTCTGCTACTGTGTTTTTTTGCGCTGATCTTAACTTTTTTTGTACATAATGTTTCCGCCATTAATTCCTATGACCGAAAAAGAGCTTCTGGACAGCAGAACAGTGAAGACTAACCTCAATTTGGACGAAGACTTCTATTTCAATGAGTCGGCGGCACAGGAAATACTGCTCACCCCGGACCAGGCCCTAATCCCCAACACTCGGAAGAGAAAGAGAAGGCGATATAGAGGCTGACGTGCCCCGATGAAATCCGCCTCGAACTTCTGTTCTATTGGCTGATGTACAATCACAGGAGAACAAACTGGACGAGCTCCGTTCGAGACTATCCTATCAACGGGACCTGAAGAACTGTAATATCCTATGTTTCTCTGAAACTTAGCTGAACAAGGACATGGACAATATTCTAGCTGGTTTTTCTATGCATCGGCAGGACAGAATGGCAGCGTCGGCTAAGCTCAAGGGGGGTGGTGTGTCTCTTTGTTGAAACCAGCTGGTGCTCAAGGAAGTCTCGAGGTTCTGCTCGCCTGAGTTAGAATACCTCATGATAAGCTGTAGAGCAGGGCTCTCCAACCCTTTTCCTGGAGAGCTACCGTCCTGTAGGTTTTCGCTCCAACACTAATCTAGCGTACCTGAATTGAATAATTAGTTGGTTGGTAAGCTGAACCAGGTTAGTTACAGACCCATGCTGTAGACCATACTACACTGAACAAAAATATAAACGCAACATGTTAAGTGTTGGTCCCATGTTTCATGAGCTGAAATAAAAGATCCCAGAAATGTTCCATACAACAAATAAAAGCTTAATTCTCTCAAATTTGTTTACATCCCTGTTAGTGAGCATTTCTTCTTTGCCAAGATAATCCATCCACCTGACAGGTGTGGCATATCAAAAAGCTGAATAAACCGCATGCTGGGGACAATAAAAGGCCACTCTAAGATATGCACGTTTGTCACACAACACAATGCCACAGATGTCTCAAGTTTTGAGGGAGCGTGCAATTGTCATGCTGACTGCAGGAATTTCCACCAGCGCTGGAGAATTGAATGTTAATTTCTTTACCCACGTGTATGGCGTCATGTGTGCGAGCGGTTTGCTGATGTCAACGTTGTGAACAGAGTGCCCCATGGTGGCGGTGGGGTTATGGTATGGGCAGGCATAAGGTACGGACAACGAACACAATTGCATTTTATCGATGGCAATTTGAATGCACAGAGATACTGTGACGAGATCCTGAGGCCCATTTTTTTTAAAGGTATCTGTGACCAACAAATGCATATCTGTATTCCCAGTCATGTGAAATCCATAGATTAGGGCCTAATGAATTTATTTCAATTGATTGATTTCCTTATACGAACTGTAACCCAGTAAAATCTTTGAAATTGTTGCATGTTGCGTTTATATTTTGGTCCAGTATATTTACCAAGAGAGTTTATCCATCATTTTCATAGCCATTTATTTACCACCACAAACAGATGCTGGTGTAGACGGCCATAAGCAAACAAGAAAATACTCATCCAGACACCGTCCAATCAACAGTAGAGCTATAGCCTACATTCATTCACACCAGATAGTGTCCTCCTTATGCTATAACCTACTAATGCATATGGGACTTTGCATGGTATACCTCAATTCATGATGAACCCCATTAACTACCTTGGTCCTTTTCCATTTGTAGCCTTGGCTTCCAGGCCGGTGAGGTTAAAGTCTAGTGGAGCTTACCCAGAGAGTGATTACGCCTTCTCCTGGCGAGGACACATTAGCGTAGGTTATATTCCTATGTAGGCTACACTTACATGAAGGCCAACAACATTTTATAGGCTATGCATTATTATAGTCATCCACTTCGTCATATGCGTTTTGAATCGAGCATCAAGGACCGGCAGTGAATAGCTTTTTACTAACAAAAAAGCTTGATGTGAGGGGGAGCTCATGGTTAAAGTGCACTATTTAGAGTCAACCGATTTAGCAGTGTGTGCCACCTAGAAGTGATGGTGATAATGGTAGCCTACATGACTGCTATTTGAGAAATCCATGAGGCGCTTTTTTCTTACGATGTACAATAAATGTTGTAAGGACCTCATTTATATTTTTTCCATAAAAGCACATGGATGTGTGGGAAACAGATAAACAAAAACGTTGGATTTTGGCGCATGTAAAAACGTGAAAATGTCTAACGTTAGTAGTAGCTAGTAGCCTAGTTAAAGATGCATCAATGTAATATTGGCACACAACATTTTGTTACAGACCAGGGCCAGGGATGACCTATTTTAAGAAATGCTATTGGTTGGGGGATATAAAGTCTAAGATCTTTATAGAAGAATCTATGAAGAATTTGTTACAGGATATAATCACTGCCACCTGGTGAGATAAGCATAGGGCTAACGTTTGCCATGTTATCTGATGGGACCAGGGCTGCGTTCATTACATTTTTGCATTCTGGAACATACAGTTGAACAGAAACAATGCTGTACTGAACGACCAGTAAAAAAAACGGGGTTGGGTTGTGGAAGGCTGTCAGCATGGCCACTGCCCTTTAAATAAGTAACTCATTGCTTCAAGCCACACCTCGCCACACCCACCAAACGTACCTCATTCTGTTAAATAACGTACAAGAACGTTTTTGGGAAACGTGTTGTTCAGTACAAACCGTTCCGCAACGTTCAAGCGAACTGAACGCACCTCAGCTACAATTTATCGTTCTGTCACGCGCAAGTAAATCAACTGTTGTAATTGGCTGATACACATTTTGAGCCAGAGAAACTTAAATGGTTGCTTATGTTCGCAAGTATGCGTGTTTACCTATCCCCACTACGTTTGAGTCCTATACTGTAGTTACAGAATGACTTCATTGTTGTTAAACCCATCATGGTGGACATAAATATGATGATGATGTGGGTAAAAAAATAAGTCAGCTATGATAAGTCAAAAGTCAGACAAACATGACTAAACTATTTTGACGTGTACATTAGGTGTTTGTTAGTGTGTGGCTATGTGTAGGTAGGTATATTTAATAAGTTATAAAGCAATGTCAGGTGTATGCAGAATAGGGTGAAATCAGATGTGATGTATACAAAAGAGAATGTCAATGAAAGTCTTAGAATGAGAAGTCCCATTTTGTGTTTATTAAACAAACAAGTTTTAAATACACCATATGAAAACCACACACACGTCTCAACTACAGATCTGCACGAACCTAATGAACTGCATTCATTCACATTAAAAGCGTATTGGGAAAAAAATTAGGTAGTTCAATGGAAGTAATGAAAGATGCATTTGTGAACATCATATAGCCTACACAGTACAGACAACATGTGAAATACTTTTTAGGCTTATACATGTGTTATACAGTGAGTGTACAAAACATTAGGAACACCTTCCTAATACTGAGTTGCACCCCCTTTTGCCCTCAGAACAGCTTCAATTCGGACTTCAACATGGACTTGTTGTGGAAATTCCTATTTTGCTGGTCAGTGACATCACCCACCATCGCTTTAATTTCGTCAACATCCCACAGTCTCTCAATTTCCAACATGCCGCCACCACCACCATTTTCTGAAATCGTCACACTTCACTTTCACTTTATTGTTCTGTCTCTCTTTTCTCTCAAGTTGGCTTCTCACAGACTCCAGTTTATCAGTGCTCAGTATCCCATCACCTGGGAAATCTCCATCTGTCCATTTGGTCCAATCTTCTGTTTGGTTCAGTACCCCCCTACTAAATG
This sequence comes from Coregonus clupeaformis, assembly GCF_020615455.1. Taxonomy (NCBI): domain Eukaryota; kingdom Metazoa; phylum Chordata; class Actinopteri; order Salmoniformes; family Salmonidae; genus Coregonus; species Coregonus clupeaformis. Next base: position 183,598 of record NW_025533712.1, read on the forward strand.
TATTAGCCATAAACTTTTCAATGGCTTCTCCTGTCAGTGCTTACTACCCATAGATTGGGCGGTGGTGGACAGAACCCCTAGATAATGTTATAGATCTAAAAACTCAGCTCACACAGAACTGGCTGGGGTATCCATTCTTTAATGCACTCAGTAATCCTCTTTCACACCAGACCTAGTCCCCTGACAGCTCTCATTCACTCAGTAATTTATAGCTACATTTCAAATAGCACAATTTCAAATATCTTATTATCCAAATTTCAACCAGCTTAATATGTCATATCTCACAATCACACAACACTTAGTACTATTCCCAAACACACGCGGTGATGTCCCTCATTACCCATGTGCATCTTCAACGGTTCTCTTGCCGCTACTTGCTATATACACTGCTCAAAAAAATAAAGGGAACACTAAAATAACACATCCTAGATCTGAATGAATGAAATAATCTTATTAAATACTTTTTTCTTTACATAGTTGAATGTGCTGACAACAAAATCACAAAAATTATCAATGGAAATCAAATGTATCAACCCATGGAGGTCTGGATTTGGAGTCACCCTCAAAATTAAAGTGGAAAACCACACTACAGGCTGATCCAACTTTGATGTAATGTCCTTAAAACAAGTCAAAATGAGGCTCAGTAGTGTGTGGCCTCCACGTGCCTGTATTACCTCTCTACAACGCCTGGGCATGCTCCTGATGAGGGGCGGATGGTCTCCTGAGGGATCTCCTCCCAGACCTGGACTAAAGCATCCGCCAACTCCTAGACCAGGGGTGTCAAACTCATTTTAGCTCAGGGGCCACATGGAGGAAAATCTATTCCCAAGTGGGCCGGACCGGTAAAATCATGGTATATATAACTTAAAAACAACAACTTCAGATAGTTTTTTTTGTTTTAATACTATCAACATAAAACATAAAGCTGGAGCCCAAGGACAGTGTGTCCAAAATAGTACAAGCACAACATCACTATTAATCATAAAACACCTGAAGTTTATTTGAAAATTCTAAAGAAAAAGAACACACAAACACACAATGCCTCAGTGATTCACATAACTGTTTCACAGATCACAGAACTATATCAGGGTGTCATTTCTCAGGCAGAAATGTAGATACAAATAATGAAATCCTGTTCCCCAAACAAGTGCAAGAACCACAGAGTCAAGAATAGGTTAAATATACAAATAAAATAAAATCAATTAAAAACAATAGCACATCAACATAAAAACATATAAACATAAAGCTGGAGCCTGAGGACAGTGTGTCCAAAAGCACAACATCACTATTAATCATAAAACACCTCAAGTTATTTGAAATTCTGAGGACAAACAACACACAAACACACAATGCCTCAGTGATTCACAGAAGTATATCACAGATCACAGAACTATATCAGGGTGTCTCATGCAGCACTTTAAGTGGGGTTGCATAGTTTATTTGACTCCTGATACCTGGCATCTTTAGCTTTCACCAGCGCATCAATATCAGGCGTCACATCCTGAGTGGCAGCCAACTTCAGGATGTGATTCAAGTGCTTGTGCGTGAGCCTTGAGCGCAGCTTTGTTTTATTTATGCTCATTACAGAGAACTTGCTCACAAAGATATGTGGTTCCAAACATGCACAACAGTTTTGCAGCGAGGGCTGTCAAGTTGGGGTAACCTGGCAAGAGATTCTGATAAAATGTGTCCAAGCAAGCTGCGTCAAATTTGCCCTTCAAATCCGAGTCACACTGCAAGTCTATTATTTCAAGTTGGATGCTGACGGGCAGATCAGAGGGATTCACGGTGAATGGCGAACAAAAACGTTGAAGTCTTTCTCCAGTTCACCAAAAATCTGAAAGCGTTGCTCAAACTCCCTTAACAGTCCCGTTATTTTATCTTTGAACCGCTTCATGTCTGCCACATGTTGGGTCGTGCACACATTTTTCAGACAGGGGAAGTGAGCTGCATCACCACCGGCGAGTTGCGTCTCCCACAATGACAGCTTCAACTTGAAAGAACGTATGCTGTCATAATACTGCGTGGCAACTTTGTTGCGCCCTTGCAGCTGTTTGTTCAAGTTATTCAGGTGCTCTGTAACATCCACCATAAATGCAAGGTCCTGCATCCATTCTGCGGAATTAAATTCTAACACTGGTTTGCCTGTTCAATTCCTTCTCGTAAATCAAAGAAACGCCTCAGCACAGCACCTCGGCTTAACTATCTTACCTCAGTGTGGTATGGCAGGCCATAGATGTGGTCTTTCTCTCTGAGAAGGCTGTCAAACTGACGGTGATTCAGGCTTCTGGATCGGATGAAATTAACAGTTTGGATGACCACCTTCATGACGTTATCCATCTTTAATGACTTGCAACACAAAGCCTCCTGGTGCAAAATACAGTGAAAAGTCCAAAAATCACGTCCTCCATTTGCAGATTGCACTTTCTCTCTGAACTTTGTCACAACGCCTGCTTTTTTCCCGATAATTGAGGGCGCACCATCTGTAGCCAGGCTGACAGCGCGGGACCAGTCCACTCCGACCCTGTCCAGCGCGCCGACGAGTGCGGTGAAAATATCAGCTGCTGTCGTTGTATCTGTCATCGGCACCAACTCCACGAACTCCTCGGTGACGGTCAATGTGTCATCAACTCCGCGGATGAAAATGGCCAGTTGTGCAACATCTGTAATGTCCGTGCTTTCATCAATTGCAACCGAAAACGCAATAAATGACTTTACTTTTTGCTTCAACTGGCTGTCCAAATCCACTGAAAGATCGGAAATCCTGTCTGCAACTGTGTTTCTTGTCAGGCTGATATTTGCAAAAGCCTGGTGCTTTTCAGGACACACAATCTCTGCTGCCTTCATCATGCATGTTTTTACAAATTCACCCTCACTAAATGGTTTTGAAGCCACTGCGATTTCATTAGCAATGAGGTAGCTAGCTTTCACTGCAGCGTCACTGATGTCTCGGCTGTGAGTAAACACAGACTGCTGTTTCTTCAGACCCACCAACAGTTCATTCACCTTCTGTCTTCTCCGCTGTCCTTGAAAGTTGTCATATTTGTCGGCATGAAGACTCACATTGTGGCGACGAAGGTTATATTCTTTCAGCACTGCAACATGCTGTGAACACACCAAACATACAGCTTTCCCATTCAATTCCGTGAATAAATAGAAGGATGACAATTTTTCTTGGAACACTCTGCACTCTGCGTCCACTTTTCTCTTTTTTGACAGAGACATATTGGGGCAATGAGGGTGCCAAAGCACATAATGTTAAAAGTAGAAGCCGTAATAAATATCGCGGGCAAAACAAAGTAGCTCATCCGGACTGGCTGCACTTGCTTGACCTATTTGCTCTGCCCCGGTATAAACAGTTTGCTTGCTTAACACAATTGCTATTGCGCCATCCAGTGGACACAATTGGAACAGCAGTTTATTTTATTGAAAAATTGCAGCTCATTTTTATACTTTACAAAATAATCTCGCGGGCCGGATTAAACCCGTTTGCGGGCCTGATCCGGCCCGCGGGCCGGACGTTTGACACCCCTGCTCTACGTTTTTCTGAATCTCTCCACATTGCTTCACAGGCTAAATGTTCTTTTGAAGCTGCATGCTTATTTAAGCCCTTGCCTGAAATCTCTTTTCCTGTCTCTCTACGTTTTTTTGAATCTCTCCACATTTCTTCACAGGCTAAATGTTCTTTTGAAGCTGCATGCTTATTTAAGCCCTTGCCTGTTCCAATTGCATGCTTCCAATCATTAAATCCCTTAATGGAGAAGTTCGCGTCCGATGATACAGATTTGAATTTCCTGCACGCATAACAAAATGCGGAGTCCTTTTCCACCGAGTACTCAAGCCAGTCCCTGTTCAAATACCAGCTAGAGGAAAATGATCGTTTTTTTTAACCAAACATTTTGACTGAATATTTCCTCAACACAACCTGTTTGGGTTTGTCCATGCCGAGGTCACTCATACCCACTGATTCAACAGGCAGTTGTGGCCCAAATGCTGCCCCGGACTCCACGGAGCTACTAGCATCAGGCTCAGACTGTCGTCCAGGGTCTCCTTCTCCAACTACAACATCAGGAGGCGTCGGTGTCGTATCCAATTTGGCAGAGGAGACTGTTGGTGGGCTTTTCAACCACTTACGGATATATATGACGAACTGAAGCGAGTAAGCCGGCGAAAACTCATCCAGCTTTCAAAAATGCTCGGTAACTGTTGAGCGGCTACACTGACGTAGGATACGTCACGTACGTAGCCTAACTTTCTTTTTATTAAGGCCGTGATAGGCTGTTGCAGTGTAGATTCCCATCAATCAAACAAAATCACACCATTGTTTCTTTATATTTTTAATGTTTTAATGATAAAGAATGCAACATTAATGCAACACAAAATTAGCAACTATTATAATATATATATATATATATATATATATTTTTTTTACATTTACATTTACGTCATTTAGCAGACGCAATTATCCAGAGCGACTTACAAAATTGGTGCATTCACCTTACAGCCAGTGGGATAACCACTTTACAACACATTTTTTATTTAATATTTTTTTGTGGGGTGAGGTAAGGGGGGGTAGAAGGATTACTTTATCCTATCCCAGGTATTCCTTAAAGAGGTGGGGTTTCAAGTGTCTCCGGAAGGTGGTGAGTGACTCCGCCGTCCTGGCGTCGTGAGGGAGCTTGTTCCACCATTGGGGTGCCAGAGCAGCGGACAGTTTTGAATGGGCTGAGCGGGAACTATGCTTCCGCAGAGGTAGGGGAGCCAGCAGGCCAGAGGTGGATGAACGCAATGCCCTCGTTTGGGTGTAGGGACTGATCAGAGCCCGAAGGTACAGAGGTGCCGTTCCCCTCACTGCTCCATAGGCAAGCACCATGGTCTTGTAGCGGATGCGAGCTTCAACTGGAAGCCAGTGGAGTGTGCGGAGGAGCGGGGTGGTAAGGTAAGGGAGAAGGTCTCCGGAAATGGTCTGGAGAAGAGAGGAGGGGATAGGGTCAAGCGGGCAGGTTGTTGGGCGGCCGGACTTCACAAGTCGCAAGATTTCATCTGGAGAGAGAGGGGAGAAAGAAGTCAAAGCATAGGGTAGGGCAGTGTGAGCAGGACCATCAGTGTCGTTTGACTTAACAAACGAGGATCGGATTTCGTCAACCTTCTTTTCAAAATGGTTGACGAAGTCATCCACATAGAGGGGGGTGGGGGGAGGATTCAGCAGGGAGGTGAAGGTGGTAAAGAGCTTCCTAGGGTTAGAGGCAGATGCTTGGAATTTAGAGTGGTAGAAAGTGGCTTTAGCAGCAGAAACAGAGGAAGAAAATGTAGAGAGGAGGGAGTGAAAAGATGCCAAACCCGCAGGGTGTCTAGTTTTCCTCGATTTCCGCTCGGCTGCCCGTAGCCCTGTTCTGTGAGCTCGCAATAAGTCGTCATGCCACGGAGCAGGAGGGGAGGACCGAGCCGGCCGGGAGGATAGGGGACATAGAGAGTCAAAGGATGCAGAAAGGGAGGAGAGGAGGGTTGAGGAGGCAGAATCAGGAGATTGGAGGGAGAAGGATTGAGCAGAGGGAAGAGATGATAGGATGGAGGAGGAGAGAGTAGCGGGAGAGAGAGAGCGAAGGTTGCGACGGCGCATTACCATCTGAGTAGGGGCAGAGTGAGTAGTGTTGGAGGAGAGCGAGAGAGAAAAGGATACAAAGTAGTGGTCGGAGACATGGAGGGGAGTTGCAGTGAGATTAGTAGAAGAACAGCATCTAGTAAAGATGAGGTCAAGCGTATTGCCTGCCTTGTGAGTAGGGGGACGGTGAGAGGGTGAGGTCAAAAGAGGAGAGGAGTGGAAAGAAGGAGGCAGAGAGAAATGCGTCAAAGGTTGACGTAGGGAGGTTAAAGTCACCCAGAACTGTGAGGGGTGAGCCATCCTCAGGAAAGGAACTTATCAAGGCGTCAAGCTCATTGATGAACTCTCCAAGGGAACCTGGAAGGCGATAAATGATAAGGATGTTAAGCTTGAATGGGCTAGTGACTGTGACAGCATGGAATTCAAATGAGGAGATAGACAGATGGGTCAGGGGAAAAAGAGAGAATGTCCACTTGGCAGAGATGAGGATTCCTGTGCCACCACCCCGCTGACCAGATGCTCTCGGGGTATGCAAGAACACATGGTCAGACGAGGAGTTAGCAGTAGGAGTAGCAGTGTTTTCAGTGGTAATCCATGTTTCCGTCAGCGCCAAGAAGTCGAGGGACTGGAGGGTAGCATAGGCTGAGATGAACTCTGCCTTGTTGGCCGCAGAACGGCAGTTCCAGATGCTGCCGGAGACCTGGAACTCCACGTGGGTCGTGTGCGCAGGGACCACCAGGTTAGAGTGGCAGCAGCCACGCGGTGTGAGGCGTTTGTATAGCCTGTGCAGAGAGGAGAGAACAGGGATAGACAGACGCATAGTTGACAGGCTACAGAAAATGGCTACAATAATGCAAAGGAGATCGGAATGAAATGAACTAAACATCTGGGAAAGCGAGAGAGCGGGGCCTCCTTCACTTACGTTTCACTGAAATATAACTCTCCCAACTTCCACCTCAGAAAGTTCCACCTCACTTTTTAAGAGATCTGTGCCTCAAGTGGGGGGTGCCAAGCATTTGGGGGCGGGCCCGGCCCCCCTATGGCCCGCCCATAGCGACGGGTGTGGTCCTCTTAAGCACATTATTTCAATATTTCCTAGCTCTGAATTGACGCAGGTTACAGTTTTGCAAAGCTACTCGGTTAAAAATAAGAGCATGAATGACAATAAAGGTATGACTTGAATTATATGCATAATGATGTAGAAACAATATCGCTCTGCGTGGGAACTTTTGGTGGGGGGGAAGTAGCCTTTATAAGTCTCCATGGCGGGTAAAGACCATCACTTCGTTGTCTTGTTGGGAATAGTAATAATTCATGACAGTACGCATTGTAATAGTCTAACAGTTGTTTTTCATTTTATTTCTCACATTAAACAGACATTTGAGAAGGATTTGAGAAGCGAATTGCTTGCAGTTGTACCTATGATGCACAGACACACTAAAGCTGTACAGTGTAGTTAGAAAAGTCAGTTTACATTATTTGCAGATGTGTTCCCTTTTATTTACAAATCGAAAAATGTAACATTTGAAATGAATGTGGCAGAACAGTTAAGCCAAGAGTTCTTTTTGGGAGTCTTCTCCTTCAGTCTTTTTGCCTCCTATGCCTCGTTTCCCATTAGATGGGATTTTCCCAATGCCAACTTCACCTGAGACAGCCACTATCCAGTGTCATGTGTTGCTGAATTACAGATCTCGCTATCCCAATGTCGCTGCTGTCCATGGTGCTGAAATATCCAATCTCGGCTATTTGCATACATAGGACCATCCACACTTGACACCACACACACAAGTTAATGCTTTTTCTCTCACACACTTTTGAACATTGCACAACCTGCAACAAGACACTGAAACAACACTTAATTTCAAGTTTGTTTTTTTCTGAATAAAGATGAAATCAATGTGTGGAAGGAGATTGGACAATGTATAGGCATTCCCTATAGCTGTTTTTGACTGGAGCATGATCAGATTGCTTTGTTTGAGCCAGAATGGAAATTTGGTCTGAGAAACGACGCCCATTATAGCATGACTATTTCAGACAGAATTAACTTTATGTTATATGTAAAAATATAAATAAGGCAATGTTTATATGACCCCCTTTCAAACAGTCACTTATTTATCACTTTCTTGCAGATATACAGTGCATTCAGAAAGTATTCATACCCCTTAACTTATTCCACATGTTGTTTTCTTACAGCCTGAATTCAAAATGGATTCAATTATAATATTTTCTCTCACGCAGCTACACACAATACCCCATAATGACAAAGTGAAAACACGCTTTTGAAATTTTTGCAAATGTATTGGAAATTACATACAGAAATATCTCATTTACATAAGTATTCCCACCCCTGAGTCGATTAAAGCTGTGTCTTTCTGGGTAAATCTCCAAGAGCTTTGCACAACTGGATTGTAAAATATATGCAATATACATTATATAGACAGCCACTTTTTTTTTGCCATAGGTTTTCAAGCCGAATTAAGTCAAAACTGTAACTAAGCCACTCAGAAACATTCAATGTCGTCTTGGTAAGCAACTCCAGTGAATATTTGGCCTTGTGTTTTAGGTTATTGTCCTGCTGAAGAGGGAATTTGTCTCCCAGTGTCTGTTGGAAAGCAGACTGAACCAGGTTTTCCTCTAGGAATCTGCCTGTACTTAGCTCTATGCCGTTTATTTTTATCCTAAAAAAGTATCTAGTCCTTGCCAATGACATGCATACCCATAACATGATGCAGCCACCACCATGCTTGGAAATATGAAGAGTGGTACTCAGTGATGTGTTGTGTTGGATTTGCCCCAAACATTACGCTTTGTATTCAGGGCAGGATTCAGGTTTCCTTCTTTTACATTTACATTTTAGTCATTTAGCAGACGCTCTTATCCAGAGTGACTTACAGTTAGTGAGTGCATACTCTGTCAATTAGGTTAGTATTGTGGAGTAACTACAATGTTGATGATTCATCCTCAGTTTTCTCCTATCAAAGCAGCTGTTTTAAAGTCACCATTGGCCTCATGGTGAAATCCCTGAGCGTTTTCCTTCCTCTCTGGCAGCTGAGTTAGGATGGACACCTGTATTTTTGTGGTGACTGGGTGTATTGATACACCATCCAAAGCGTAATTAATACCTTCACCATGCTCAAAGGAATATTCAATGTCTGCTTTTTTTGTACCCATCTACCAAAAGGTGCCCTTCTTTGCGAGGCATTGGAAAACCTCCCTGGTCTTCATGGTTGAATCTATGTTTGAAATTCACTGCTCGACTGAGGGACCTGATAGATGATTGCATGTGTGGGGTACAGAGATTATGTAGTCGTTCAAAAATCACTATTATTGCACACATAGTGAGTCCATCTAACTGATTATGTGACTTGTTAAGCACATTTTTACTCCTGAGCTTATTTAGGCTTGCCATAACAAAGGGGTTGAAAACTAATTGATTAGATTACTAGATACTAGACTCTGTCAATATGTTTTTGGAAGTGGCTCTGCATTTCTTGCATACATATCATATTTATTTAAGGATTATGACGACTTTCTAAAAGGACAAAGCTGTTTCTGTGTGCTCCCTTGTCTCCACTGTCACTCACCACATCCCTCGATGCGTGCAAACAGAGCATCTATATTAGGGATGGGCAACTCCAGTCCTCGGGACCTGATTGGTGTTACACTTTTTCCCCAGCCCCAGCTAACACGTTTGACTCTAATAATCAAGTACTCATGGGTTTCAGTTTAGAATGCAATAAGTTTAATCATCTGTGTTTGCTAGGGATGGGGAAAAAGTGTGACACCCTCCGACCCCCAAGGACTGGAATTGTCCATCCCTGATCTATATGGTAGGACCAGTACCAGACCTGAATGAATGTGTCTGTTTTGAATATTCACGGAGACAGAATGATGTGGTTGATAGCAGAGACGTCATGCCCAAAGGGGGCACAGGGTCACTTGCCCCCTCAGATTTGTGATGTTTAAATTTGTCTTGTTATATTTTCTCTGTCATACTACTAACCATGAAGATGGCTTTAGCTAGCCCAGATAGGATCCCAATCTCCCAACCTAATAACTACACTGAACAAAAATATAAACGCAACATGTAAAGTGTTGGTCCCATGTTTCATGAGCTGAAATAAAAATCCCAGAAATGTTCCATTCGCACAAAAAGCTTATTTCTCTCAAATTGTGTACACAAATTTGTTTACATCCCTGTAAGCGAGCATTTCTCCTTTGCCAAGATAATCCATCCACCTGACAAATATGGCATATCAAGAAGCTGATTAAACAGCATGATAATTACACAGGTGCACATTGTGCTGAGGACAATAAAATGCCACTCTAAAATGTGCAGTTTTGTCACACAACACAATGCACAGATGTTTCAAGTTTTGAGGCAGCGTGCAATTGGCTTACGGACTGCAGGAATGTCCACCAGAGCTGTTAACAGATACGTTTATGTTAATTTCTCAACCATAAGCCAAGGCGGCTTTAGTGAATAATTTGGCAGTACTTCTAACTGGCCTCACGACTTCAGACCACTTGTAAAGCAGCGTATGGGCGAGCTGTTGGCTGATGTCAATGTTGTGAATGCTCCATGGTGGCAGTGGGGTTATGGTATGGGCAGGCATAAGCTACGGACAATGAACACAATTGCATTTTATCGATGACAATTTGAATGCACAGAGATACCGTGGGATAGTGTACGTGCACAAAGTGAGTTTGTAACATGTATATCATTCTTACTTGTTGTTCTTTATATTTACTACCATTGCCTATTGTAAGTTGCCTCTCTGTGTTTTACTGTGTTGTGTAATACTCCGCAGGTAGCATTATGCCATTAATACAGCCCTTCCTTTGTTAATAGCGTTGTTGCTCTACTTGTGCTATCCGTTATTGTGCATATTCATTACCCCTGTTATCTGTCCATTACAGGACCACTATCATTCCACTACCTTTCCATGTCCATTTCATCCGTGTGTGTCAATAAAGTATCCTTGAATGTAACTCTGAGGTTGCCTTATTCCCCTCTTACCGGGGGAGGTGAAAGCGCAACCTGGTCTCAGAACATTTCGTATTATTCTGTATGTACAAAGCTGTGATCAAGGCAAAGGGTGGCTACTTTGAAGAATCTCAAATCTGAAATATATTTTGATATGTGTAACACGTTTTTGGTTACTACATGATGCCATATGTGTTATTTAATAGTTTTGATGTCTTCACTATTATTCTACAATGTAGAAAATACACAAGACACAGAGGAGGAGAAACTATCCAACACCCTGGGAGAGAGAACGAGTGACCTCAGTCGAACTCACAGCCAGAAAGATGGGTTAGATACAGGAGAGGAGGAGGTTACCCCGGATGCCATCACCCCTGCTCCTGTGAACAAGGAATGAGAGGGGAAGCCTTCTAATCAGGCCAACGGGCAGGCGGAGCGAGAGGTCATAGTGATAGTGATTCACACCCAGAGAGAGACAGACAACCCATACAACCTCTTGGCTGAGATTAACCACACAGAGGTAGAGGCAGAGGGCCTTCAGGGCAAGCCAGTCAGCCTGCCTGCTCTGATCCTCAAGTCAATTGTATTTAAATTCATATTCATTAAAGATTTTTAGTCAAGACTTGAAAAGTGCCATTTATTTCAAATGATAATTATTCAGTGTCTGCAACCCTCAAGAACCAGGGTGAGTCTGGGTCCCCCTTTAACTGGGCAAACACAACTTGCATATCGTCATAGACTAGGCCGAAACGTTAATCTTTTAACCTTGCTTAAATAAAACAATGCATTTTTAATAGTGAGCAAGAGTTTTGTATGATGATTAAAGTTTTTTTGTCGCGCCCTCCACTTTTTTGTCAAATAATACATCTAAAAAAAATGTAATAAGTTAATTATTAAAAGCATTAAAATTGGGATTGGGATGTTTCCCACTTATTTATACAACCTACTCCACAAAGTTTAGAGAAATGTTCTGAAATTAATTAAGAATTAAACAGAAGAAAATCAGAATTGAAGGCAACTATAATGCAAAGAATTTAATGGTCTATGGTTCAATCCTGTTTCTGGTCTAATGAATAATTAATATTGTTCCTCCTCTTCCTTGTGGCAAGCGCAGCAGCACACTGCCCTCCAAAGCCTGCAAAAAAACGCTGGACTGCCCCTTTCCTCGCCCTGCATGGAACATCCAGGGTCACGTCCTTGGTGACGTGTGGGGTGACGTCCAGGGTGACCACAGCAACATCCTCTGGAAAGGGACAAAAGCGGGACAGAATGTAAATAAATGCAAACCGTAGGTTCTAAACACTGGCCAGTTGAATGGGATCTTTTATTTCAGCTCATGAAACATGGGACCAACACTTTACATGTTATCATGATGAACGGCACCTGTCAGAGTGCTTTCTATAAGTCTTACTCACCTGCTTGGATGTCAGATGGCAGAGTGGCGTAGACGGCCACCATGAGAGGCTTTTCTTCAGGTGTGACGTCCACAACCTCCAAGAGTGAAGAAGCAGGGTATGCATCTGTGTTAGGGGTGAGGTCCACAAGCTCCAGGTGGGAAGAAGCAGGATCTGCCTCTGTGTTTGGGGTGATGTCCACAACCTCTAGGTGGGAAGAAGCTGGCTCTGCCTCTGTGTTAGGGTTGATGTCCACAACCTTCAGGTGGGAAGAAGCCGGGTCTGCCTCTTTGTTAGGGGTGATGTTCACAACCTCCAGGTGGGGAGAAGCCAGGTGTGCTTCTTTGTTAGAATTGATGTCCGCAATCTCTAGGTGGGAAGAAGCCGGGTCTGCCTCTGTGTTTGGGGTGATGTCCACAAGCTCCAGGTGGGAAGAAGCCGGGTCTGTCTCTGTGTTAGGGGTGGTTTCCACAACCTCCTGATAGGAAGAAGCCGGGTCTAACTCTGTGTTAGGGGTGATGACCACAAACTTCAGGTGGGTAGAAGCCGTCTCAGCCTCTGTGTTAGGGGTGATGTCCACAAGCTCCTTGTGGGAAGAAGCCAGGTGTGCCTCTTTGTTAGGGGTGATGTCCACAACCTCCAGGTGGGAAGAAGCAAGGTGTGCCTCTTTGTTAGGGGTGATGTCCACAACCTCCAGGTGAGAAGAAGCCGGGTCTGCCTCTGTGTTAGGGGTGATGTCAACAACCATACGGTGGGAAGAAGCAGGGTCTGACTCTGTGTTAGGGGTGATGTCCACAAACTTCAGGTGGGTAGAAGCTGTCTCAGCCTCTGTGTTAGGGGTGACGTTCACAACCTCCAGGTGGGAAGAAGCCAGGTGTGCCTCTTTGTTAGGGTTGATGTCCGCAATCTCTAGGTGGGAAGAAGCCGGGTCTGCCTCTGTGTTTGGGGTGATGTCCACAAGCTCCTGATGGGAAGAAGCCAGGTGTGCCTCTGTGTTAGGGGTGATGTCCTCAACTTCCAGGTGGGAAGATACCGGGTCTGCCTCTGTGCTACGGGTTTTGTCAGCAACCTCCAGGTGGGAAGAAGCCAGGTGTGCCTCTGTGTTAGGGGTGATGTCCAAAACCACTATGTGGGAAGAAGCCGGGTCTTCCTCTCTGCTACGGGTGATGTCAACAACATCTAGGTGGGGAGAAGCTGGGTCAAACTCTGTGTTAGGGGTGAATCCCTCAACCTCCAGGTGGGCAGAAGCCGGGTCTTTCTCTGTGTTAGGGGTGATGTCCACAACCTCCGGGTGGGAAGAAGCTGGGTCTGCCTCTGTGTTATGGGGGATTTCCACAACCTCCAGGTGGGAAGAAGCCTGGTCTGCATCTGTGTTAGGGGTGACAATTAAAATCCTGATTGGCTCTACTACTACAAGGCACCAGGATGTCATGACAAAAGGCATCTGTCAGAGTGCTTTCTATGAGTGCTACTCACCTGCTTGGATATCAGCTGGTAGTGTGGCGGAGAAGGCCACCACTAGGACAGGGGGAACTCGCAGGGTGTCTGCAGTAGGCTGGAAGTAGCTTTTCACCTCGTCCGCCACAAAGGCACAGACAGAGCTCATAAAAAAAGGGGTTTTGAGGTCATCCAGGGAGAAGGACTGGCTGATTCTCCCGAGGATCGACCTCACAGAGTCAAAAGCAGCAGCCCGGGAGAAAGGGTGTGAGGAGAAGAGGCCTTCAACGTGTTGGAGAGCTTTTCCCCTACGGCCACCACCATACTCACAGCCATAACCGCTTAGGAGGATGGGGTGATCTGAATGGCCTTCCTCTGGCTGAAGCCACAGGGCCAGGAGGATCCTGGGCACCAGCTCCACCACCACCTGGGATGGGCTGAGCAGGTTGCTACAGGGCTTATTGGACAGCTTGTCCAGAATGCTCCTCACAGCTCTCTCCACGATGATGTGGACCTTGGGGTCGCTGAAATCAACAAAAAGCAGCAGAGAAAGCTAAACGATGTGCAATGTTCACACAGAGAACACTGCCCTAGTTATTTTCTGCATAGCTCCAGATGTGTAGATGAATGGAGCAAGCTGTATGCAGGGCAGTACATGGAACTCACATGTCAGCGCCAGCTGGAGAGGTGGTGTGCATAGAGCGGCGGAGCTTGCAGACAGCCTTGTGCTCCATGTCAATCATTTTTAGGCAGGTGTTTACTTCCCAGGTCTGCCGTAGGAAACAGGAAGTCCCATTAGTGTAATTTCACAACAGATATATTCTGCTGTACTGACTAGTTGTTGAAAGGCTAGAAAGGAGCTCACTGACTGATAGTCTAAGTCTCTAACTCTCATTCTCTTACCAGCCGAGCGAGTTCGTTCCCCTCCTCCAGGGTTTCCTTCCACACCCTTCAAATAAAACACAAAGCATTTCAACTTTCCTGGCTTCCTATTTATCTGTTGTTTATTTTACCCACACCTCCTGGAGTGCTGCTGGTGACAGAGAATGGCAGTGAAGGTGAGAGCTGACGTGGTACTCACCTCTCCCTAAGGGATTTTTTGCCCTGAGACACCAGCCAGTCGCTCATGTGCTCCATGGTGACATGGGGCGAGACCTGGCCTCGACTCTGGAGCAGCAGATAGTGTACCATGAGCTTCTTCTGCAAGATGAGGTAAGGTGTGAGACCGTGCCACTAAAGACCATATAATGTGCTTTCAGAAGGGCCTCTCGCAACATTTCACAACTGCTCATGTCTCACAATTTGCAAGTGATATTAAAAACTCTTATGACCATCTTCTCTAAACTGTCTTGAAATAAAACTCTTGTTTTGGTATTAAATCTATCTCTTTTTTTCTGTGGTTACTGTTTTTGTGGGATGAATCTTACCTGTTTATTGTAATATGCTTCCTCCCAGCAGGCCTGCAGAGTCTGAAAATAAAGGCTGCTTCTACAGAATTCCTTTGAAGATAATTAAAATAATTATGCTTTATTAGGTACATTATGCACAGGCATTTACAGTATGCCAAAATGAATATCTCCTAAGATTACCTTAGTGGGACCATAAGTGAACTCAGGAATGCTCCCAACCCTATCCATGGTCAGAGGGGGACGAAATGCAGCGCTATAAATATACGGGATGCTCTAGAGATAACAGGAATGACTTAAAGTCGCGAATGATCAATGCCTGTGGAGTCGTCCAATATGCTGCGCTGAGAATTGAGTTGTAGGCGATATTTGGATATGTTTGGCGCAATTTACATGTTTACATTCTATTGCCATGGAGAAATTGAGTTTCTAGAACCTGTTTTCTTCTATGTCTTTATTTCGTGAAATATTAAAGATCTTTATTTTGTCATAATGTGTATATGAGGACGTTGGAGCCCGTTCCGATTCATGACGCGGTTATCCAGGTGCATGTTGCATAGACCTACTAATCCAACCTTGGCTTACAAGTTAAATTAAATTAGTATATATGCCTATACAAATCTATTGACCACATCCATTTAAATCAATGATTGTCAATTGAAAATGTGGTAGTTGTGTTATCCTGTTGTGCGTGTCAGGGCTCCTCTTAAGCACGTTATTCCAATATTTCCTAAAATTGACGCAGGTTACACTTTTGCAAAACTACTAGGTTAAAAATAAGAGCATGAATGACAATAAAGGTATGACTTGAATTATATGTGTAGTAGTGTGATGTTGTTCCCCTAGATTATGCACCAAATTGCACACAAGGACAGTTCAAGTAGGCCAGGTCAAGAGGGGATGTTAATAAGTTAATAATAATAATAATTCAATGTGGTTTCTTTATTTAATTACAGCTGCATAGCTAATGTTATTTTTTGGTGTACAAACATTTTTATGTATCTATATTGCAAATACACCTAATTGTAAAAGTTGTGTATATTTTGGTTTGGTCCATCGCGGGTTATCTGTATTTATGTACCCTCTTATTGTTCTCTTTTGCCTGACCTTCAACTAGCAAGGTATGTTGTCCTTGGCGCCGTAATTTGTCAATATAAAACTGTGGTAAAGTTACACAAAGTGCTGTTACGCAACTACAGGTTTTGTTACAATGTGGACAATATAAAGATGTATGTTAACAACTTTCACCGAGCTCGCTAATTAGGGTACCTATTGTAACTCGGGAGTATTTGGGGCAGTGTTTGAGTGAGTTTCTATGTGCTCACGCAGGTGCCCGAGAGCTGTGGCTGCACCAAGGGCTAACCTATTGTGTGTTGTCTCGTGGTGTGCAGGTATGTCTTTTATTTTGTCAGAATTATGTTGTATATCATTTTACTTGTATTGTATAGTGTGTTGTTAGGCACTGAATGTGTGCATGCAGCACCTGTTCTCTTTGCCTGACCTTCAACTAGCAAGGTGCCCGAGAGCTGTGGCTGCACCAAGAGCTAACATATTGTGTGTTGTCTCTTCGTGTGCAGGTCGAATAAAAATTATCCAACCATCAGAATTCCAGTTGTGGCAGTGTCCTAATTACGTGACCTGCCGACTGGTCAGCTCAAGCCGACCGCCGGAGCTGTGCATGTGGATGAGGTGCACGACCTGCGCATGTGAATTTGTTGATGGCTTACTGTAAGTGAATATATACTGTAAACAGTGAAAGTGAATGTAGCATATTCATTAGATACAGGTATTCGTGCTTATTTGTATGTTTTGGATGAATTTGTTTATTGCATTTATTTTTTTGGTATTTGAATGCACTAAATTACATTGTATTTTAGTGCTCTGTTGAGCCATGGAAGATTCTCAAATCCATAAGACGTGTTATGCTGGGGATTTTAGTGTGGGTAGAGGGAGGGGTGTCCTTCCATTTACACCAATTGTACAGTCAGCTCCTGGGAGTAGAGCGTTTGCTAGTCCTGAGATTGCAAGCACTGGGAGGGGTAGGCTGTTTGTTCCACCTGACCAGGGTATCCCACCTCTGTCTTTTGATGTACCATCATCCACAGTACTCGGTGATAATGGGACGCCTCCGAGTCAGCTTAGTGACCTTATTAAGCAGATTGGTTCAGAGATAGGAGAATCTATCAGAGCGAGTTTACTGCAGCCTGGGGTTTCAAGTCTTTCTCCTGCCCGTCCCCCTCACCAACCCCAGCAGTTTCCCCTGCCTGAGCAGTGTGGGTCAACCTTTATTGATGCGTCCAAGCTGAATCTGGTTGTGAAGTCAGATGTTAGTGCTCCACCTCTTTTTAGGGGTGATGGCTTAGATAAGTACTCTGTCCTGGAGTGGGAGGAGTTAATGGAAGTCTACCTAGAGAAGAGGGGTTACACTGGGTCTGGGAATGTTGGGGAGGTGATGTCTAGGCTCATGGGGAGGGCACGGGATGTGACCAAAGTCTGGAAGCGTAGCAACCTTGTTGTCACAGATGTTAAGGCGGTGTTCAGTGTTTTCAAGCAACACTTTGGGGATACTGTCTGCTCAGGTATGCCATTAGCTGATTTCTATTCAATCAAACCATATGCTAATGAGGGTCCAATAGATTTCTGGATTAGGCTTAACAAAGCTGCAGAGGCAGCCGAACAGTACCTTGTGAGTGAGGGCAGGACCTTACCCAATCAGTGCTCAGAGTTGGCAGTCATGTTTGTACGCAACTGTCCTGATAAAGAGTTGGCCCAAGTGTTCAAGAGCAAACCCATTCGTGACTGGACAGCCAGTGAGTTACAGGATCGGTTGGATGAACTGTTAAGGGAACGTAAAGCATGTAGAACACAACTTTCACAGCAGGTGGCTGCCGTTTTTGACTGCCCTCAGGAGGGAGTGGGTCCTGTGAAAATACCTAATGTGTCATCTTTTTCTCAATGTGGCCGTGAACCAGACCAGGCACCATCTGTATCTGAGGGTGGGACATTAAAGAAAGTTTTGACTTTGTTAGAGAAGGCTCTGGTCAGCAATACTCAGCAATACTCAGTCTGTGAGTGGCGCAGTGGTCTAAGGCACTACATCGCAGTGCTAGCTGTGCCACTAGAGATCCTGGTTCGAATCCAGGCTCTGTCGTAGCCGGCCGCGACCGGGAGACCCATGGGGCGGCGCACAATTGGACCAGCGTCGCCTAGGGTAGTGGAGGGAATGGCCGGCTCAGTTCGTAGAGCATGGTGTTTGCAACGCCAGGGTTGTGGGTTCGATTCCCACGGGGGGTATGGAAAAAAAAAAATTACGTATGCACTAACTGTAAGTCGCTCTGGATAAGAGCGTCTGCTAAATGACTTAAACATGTTAAATGTAGAGGGCCCCGTAAACAGTTCCACAAACGTCAGCATGAGTGCGCTGTCTGTGGAAGCACTAATCACTGGACCAAAGCTCACTGTCAGATGCACCAGCTGTGCGTCAAGTGCTTTTCTCCGGGCCACATGAGCTTTGACTGTAGTGAGGCTGGGCAGCGACAGAACCCTGGATGTGGACAGACTGGCAGGTCTCAGGAAAACTAGAAAGCCTCCGTTCTGAGGAGGGCAATGTGGGGCATTCTTATTTTTCCTCCACTGATGATGATATCCAATCTGTTTATTCTTACTTTTGTGAGTCAGTACCCAAGAACAACACAGTCATTTTTCAGAACACAATGAGAATTACTCAGAATGACAGTTTGTTTTACACCACTGTGCTAGTACAGGATAAAGTTGAGCTGAAGGGGATGTTAGATAGTGGGTCCATGGCTACTACTCTGCGCGCAGATATTGTACCTCGGTTGAGGGAGGCAGGAGTGGTAGAGGGGAACTTTCTAGCTCCTTCAGACATCATCCTGGTGGGTTGTGGAGGGAACAAACTAGCCCAGTGGGCATGTGTGACTTAAAAATTCAACTTTATGGCTTCTGTTATGTAGTCCCAGTGCTTATTGTTGATGGGCAGGTTGATGAACTTATTGTGGGCACTAATGTGTTGAAGTCTCTGATTAGACAGTTCAAATCAAATGACAGCTACTGGCGGGTGGCGGGTACACCAGGTTCCTCTAGCCAGTGTGATGTCAAATCTGGAGAGATGGAGAGGAGACTCCATCCCAGATAAAGTGGGCACCATTAAGTTGAAGAGAGCAGTAACGCTCCAACCCATGAGTGAGCATCTGTTGTGGGGCCGCCTACCCCCAAAGACAAAACTCTCTGTGGACAGTACTGTTGTTGTCGAGCCCAGCACGTCTCGTTGTGTGAATCGACACATACTAGTGGGGAGAGTAGTTACGCCTCTGTGGGGGGATGGATGGCTCCCTGTGAAGATTGTGAATCCAACAACATCGCCAGTTACCCTGAGACGAAATGCTAAAGTGGCGGATGTGTACCCTTGCATTGCATTGGAGTATTTTAATGATGTCAAGCAGCAAGCAGCTCATCAGAATGTGGCAAAGGCTCAATGTGACAGATCACATGGCAGTCTGACAGCTAAGAGTTCAGTTGGTGGCAGCGTAGATAATGGCAACAGTACACTGAGGAATCTTGGACTGCAAGGCCTGTCTGTTGAGGAGTGTCCAGTTTCACAGTTCTGGAAAGATAAACTTGTCAACTTAATTGGGAAGTATGACACAGTGTTCTCTAGACATAGCCTAGATTGTGGCGAGGCAAAGGAGTTCTGCCTTCGCATACGGCTGACTGATGACCGCCCATTTCGATGACCTTATCGTAGGCTGTCTCCAGCTCATTACCAAAAACTCAGGGAAACACTGGATGATATGGAGGAAAAGGAAATCGTCAGAAAATCCAGCAGCGAGTATGCCTCACTATTGGTGCTGGTATGGAAAAAGAATGGGGACTTGCGCCTATGTACTGACTTCAGGTGGTTAAATGCCCGCACAGTAAAGGATGCTCATCCCCTGCCTCATCAGGCTGAAGTACTGCCCGCGCTGGGAGGTAATGCCTTCTTCAGCACAATGGATTTGACGTCAGGGTATTACAACGTGCCACTGCATGAAGAGGACAAGAAATACACTGCCTTTTCCTCCCCTTTAGGTCTGCACGAGTACAATCGGTTACCTCAGGGCCTCTGCAACAGCCCGGCTACTTTTATGAGAATGATGCTGACCATCTTTGGTGACCAAAACGTTCTAAGTCTCCTTTGTTACTTGGATGATCTGATGGTTTTTGCTAAGACGGAGGAAGAGAGTCTGCAGAGACTTGAGATGGTTTTTCAGCGGTTGCAGGAGCACAACCTTAAACTGTCTCCGTCTAAGTGCAAGTTTCTGAGGAGGTCTGTAAAGTTTTTGGGCCACATCATTTCTCAGGAGGGTGTAGCCACTGACCCTGCTAAAGTTCAAACCATTTTGAATGTGACTGAGAGTGAGATAATGGAAGCTGATGGTGTCACACCGTCTCCTATCAAAATAGGTTATTTCCTTGGTATGGTAGTATACTATCAGCACTACATTGAGAATTGTTCCATGGTTGCTAGGCCATTGTTTCAGCTAACTACAGGTCAGAAGAAGCCTAGGAGAGGCAAGGGTAGGAAGAGGCCTGGTCCCCCTCGCAGGCTCACTGCTGCAGACTGGACTGCCGAATGTCGACTCGCTTTTGAAGCTTTGAAATCAGCACTAGTTGACCAGGCACTGCTGGTTCATCCAGATTTTTCTCAGCCATTTCTACTTTCCGTGGATGCATCTACTAGTGGTTTGGGAGCTGTACTATCACAAGTGCAAGATGGGAAGGACATAGCCAGGCCGATAGCTTTTGCTAGTAAATCTCTTAATCATGCACAATCCAAGTATCCTGCTCACCGGCTGGAATTTCTAGCCATGAAATGGGCCATTCATGATAAATTCAGCCATTGGCTGCGAGGGCATAAGTTTACTGTGTGGACCGACAACAATCCACTCAAATATATTCTTACAAAGCCGAGACGATGCATGCGAGCAGAGATGGGTTGCAAAGCTGGCACCCTTTGAGTGGCGCAGTGGTCTAAGGCACTGCATCGCAGTGCTAGCTGTGCCACTAGAGATTCTGGTTCGAATCCAGGCTCTGTCGTAGCCGGCCGCGACCGGGAGACCCATGGGGCGCCGCACAATTGGCCCAGCGTTGTCCAGGGTAGGGGAGGGAATGGCCGGCAGGGATGTTGCTCAGTTGGTAGAGCATGGCGTTTGCAATGCCAGGGTTGTGGGTTCGATTCCCACGGGGGGCCAGTATGAAAAATAAAAATGATGTATGCACTCACTAACTGTAAGTCGCTCTGGATAAGAGCGTCTGCTAAATGACTAAAAATGTAAAATAAAAATGATATCCAGTACATACAGTGGGGAGAACAAGTATTTGATACACTGCCGATTTTGCAGGTTTTCCTACTTACAAAGCATGTAGAGGTCTGTAATTTTTATCATACGTACACTTCAACTGTGAGAGACGGAATGTAAAACAAAAATCCAGAAAATCACATTGTATGATTTTTAAGTAATTAATTTGCATTTTATTGCATGACATAAGTATTTGATACATCAGAAAAGCAGAACTTATTATTTGGTACAGAAACCTTTGTTTGCAATTACAGAGATCATACGTTTCCTGTAGGTCTTGACCAGGTTTGCACACACTGCAGCAGGGATTTTGGCCCGCTCCTCCATACAGACCTTCTCCAGATCCTTCAGGTTTCGGGGCTGAGATCCCCAAAGCCTACAAGAATTCTGATAGTGAAACTCCACTCAGCTGGGATGGTGCTGTGCCTGATGTTGTTAACTTGGTTGAAGATGCTTTGTCAGTCTGGTCTGTGACAATCTACCAGGATTCTGATCAGTCGTCTGACACTACTAGTGTTGAGTCGGAAATTGAAAGTGTGCTGGCTCCGGATATGCCGATCTGTAGTACTCCCCAACCTGAGGTTAGACCTTTGAGCACGGTTGGTGCTGTCCGTGACATTCCTGCTAGGTTTTTGGGTGAGGGTGTTCGGACTAGACTAGGAAGATTTATTAAGCCAGTGAATAGGCTAATCCAAACTATGTCTACACAGGAAATGAAACAATTCTTGGTTTCTCAGTGACGGTAGGATATTGCCTACCTTTTCTTTGTTGTGTGTATGTGGTAATCTAACTGGGTCTTAGAGTGATTTGTGGGTTTGTCTAATATTTTTGACAATTCATGTAACTTTGTGTGTAGTTCATCAGCATAAAATGTATTTGGCATTTTTTGTATAGGGTTGAATAAGGGATTAGCTACCTCTTATTTTTCCTAATCCTTCACGGGATAGCTTTCCAGCTGATCGACCATTTGTGGGTCTAGAATTAAGGGACTACACTGGGTTACTCTGTCGCCCTGTGGGTGTGAAATGTTTTTTTCTTTCTTTGCTTTGTTACCTTCGAGGTAATGTGTTTTGTTTTGTGTTTATAATCTAGTGTAAAACAGTAGGGGTGAATGTAGTAGTGTGATGTTGTTCCCCTAGATTATGCACCAAGTTGCACACAAGGACAGTTCAAGTAGGCCAGGTCAAGAGGGGATGTTAATAAGTTAATAATAATAATAATTCAATGTGGTTTTTATTTAATTACAGCTGCATAGCTAATGTTATTTTTTGGTGTACAAACATTTTTATATATATATATTGTAAATACACCTAATTGTAAAAGTTTTGTATATTTTGGTTTGGTCCATCGCGGGTTATCTGTATTTATGTACCCTCTTATTGTTCTCTTTTGCCTGACCTTCAACTAGCAAGGTATGTTGTCCTTGGCGCCGTAATTTGTCAATATAAAACTGTGGTAAAGTTACACAAAGTGCTGTTACGCAACTATAGGTTTTGTTACAATGTGGACAATATAAAGATTTATGTTAACAACTTTCACCAAGCTCGCTAATTTGGGTACCTATTGTAACTCGGGAGTATTTGGGTCAGTGTTTGAGTGAGTTTCTATGTGCTCACGCAGGTGCCCGAGAGCTGTGGCTGCACCAAGGGCTAACCTATTGTGTGTTGTCTCTTCGTGTACAGGTATGTCTTTTATTTTGTCAGAATTATGTTGTATATCATTTTACTTGTATTGTATAGTGTGTTGTTAGGCACTGAATGTGTGCATGCAGCACCTGTTCTCTTTTGCCTGACCTTCAACTAGCAAGGTGCCCGAGAGCTGTGGCTGCACCAAGGGCTAACATCTTTTTTTTGTCTCTTCGTGTTTAGGTCGAATAAAAATTATCCAACCATCAGAATTCCAGTTGTGGCAGTGTCCTAATTAAAAGTACACAACGCAGAACGAACCACGCTCATATGCATAATGATGTAGTAAACAATATCGCTCAGCTTGGGAACTTTTGGTGGGGGGGAAGTAGCCTTTATAAGTCTCCATGGCGGGTAAAGACCATCACTTCGTTGTCTTGTTGGGAATAGTAATAATTCATGACAGTACGCATTGTAATAGTCTAACGGTTGTTTTTAATTTAGTTTCTCACATTAAACAGACATTTGAGAAGGATTTGAGAAGCGAATTGCTTGCAGTTGTACCTATGACGCACAGACACACTAAAGCTGTACAGTGTAGTTAGAAAAGTCAGTTTACATTATTTGCAGATGTGTTCCCTTTTATTTACAAATCGAAAAATGTAACATTTGAAATGAATGTGGCAGAACAGTTAAGCATAGAGTTCCTGTGGGAGTCTTCTCCTTCAGTCTTTTTGCCTTCTATGCCTCGTTTCCTATTAGATGGGATTTTCCCAATGCCAAGTTCACCTGAGACAGCCGCTATCCAGTGTCATGTGTTGCTGAATTACAGATCTCGCTATCCCAATGTCGCTGCTGTCCATGGTGCTGAAATATCCAATCTCGGCTATTTGCATACATAGGACCATCCACACTTGACACCACACACACAAGTTAATGCTAATATCACACACACTTTTGAACATTGCACAACCTGCAACAAGACACTGAAACAGCACTTAATTTCAAGTTTGTTTGTTTCTGAATAAAGATGCGAAGAATGAAATCAATGTGTGGAAGGAGATTGGACAATGTATAGGCATTCCCTATAGCTGTATTTGACTGGAGCATGATCAGATTGCTTTGTTTCAGCCAGAATGGAAATTTGGTCTGAGAAACTATGCCCATTATAGCATGACTATTTCAGACAGAATTCACTTAATATTGTCTGTAAAAATATAAATAAGGCAATGTTTATATGACCCCCTTTCAAACATTCACATATTTATCATTTTCTTGCAGATATACAGTGCATTCAGAAAGTATTCATACCCCTTAACTTATTCCACATGTTGTTTTCTTACAGCCTGAATTCAAAATGGATTCAATTATAATATTTTCTCTCACGCAGCTACATACAATACCCCATAATGACAAAGTGAAAACACGTTTTTGAAATTTTTGCAAATGTATTGGAAATGAAATACAGAAATATCACATTTACATAAGTATCCACACCCCTGAGTCGATTAAAGCTGTGTCTTTCTGGGTAAGTCTCCAAGAGCTTTGCACAACTGGATTGTAAAATATATGCAATATACATTATATAGACAGCCATTTTTTTTTTTTTGCCATAAGTTTTCAAGCCGAATTAAGTCAAAACTGTAACTAAGCCACTCAGGAACATTCAATGTCATCTTGGTAAGCAACTCCAGTGAATATTTGGCCTTGTGTTTTAGGTTATTGTCCTGCTGAAGAGGGAATTTGTCTCCCAGTGTCTGTTGGAAAGCAGACTGAACCAGGTTTTCCTCTAGGATTCTGACTGTACTTAGCTCTATTCCGTTTCTTTTCATCCTAAAAAAGTATCTAGTCCTTGCCAATGACATGCATACCCATAACATGATGCAGCCACCACCATGCTTGGAAATATGAAGAGTGGTACTCAGTGATGTGTTGTGTTGGATTTGCCCCAAACATTACACTTTGTATTCAGGACATAAAGTTAATTTCTTTGCCACATTATTTGCAGTTTTACTTTAGTGCCTTATTGCAAACACAATGCATGTACAGGTTTCCTTCTTTTACATTTACATTTTAGTCATTTAGCAGACGCTCTTATCCAGAGCGACTTACAGTTAGTGAGTGCATACTCTGTCAATTAGGTTAGTATTGTGGAGTAACTACAATGTTGATGATTCATCCTCAGTTTTCTCCTATCAAAGCCATGAAACTTTCTAACTGTTTTAAAGCCACCATTGGCCTCATGGTGAAATCCCTGATAGTTTTCCTTCCTCTCCGGCAGCTGAGTTAGGAAGGACGCCTGTATTTTTGTAGTGACTGGGTGTATTAATACACCATCCAAAGCATAATTAATACCTTCACCATGCTCAAAGGAATATTCAATGTCTGCTTTAATTGTACCCATCTACTAAAAGGTGCCCTACTTTGCGAGGCATTGGAAAACCTCCCTGGTCTTTGTGGTTGAATCTATGTTTCAAATTCACTGCTGGACTGAGGGACCTTATAGATAATTGTATGTGTGGGGTACAGAGATTATGTAGTCGTTTGAAATTCACTATTATTGGACACATAGTGAGTCCATCTAACTGATTATGTGACTTGTTAAGCACATTTTTACTCCTGAGATTATTTAGGCTTGCCATAACAAAGTGGTTGAAAATTAATTGATTAGATTACTACATTTACATTTTAGTCATTTAGCAGACGCTCTTATCCAGAGCGACTTACAGGAGCAATTAGGGTTAAGTGCCTTGCTCAAGGGCACATTTACGTCATTTAGCAGACGCTCTTATCCAGAGCGACTCACCAATTGGTGCGTTCACCCTATAGCCAGTGGGATAACCACTTTACAATTTGGGGGGTGTAGAAGGATTACTTTATCCTATCCCAGGTATTCCTTAAAGAGGTGGGGTTTCAAATGTCTCCGGAAGGTGGTGAGTGACTCCGCTGTCCTGGCGTCGTGAGGGAGCTTGTTCCACCATTGGGGTGCCAGAGCAGCGAACAGTTTTGACTGGGCTGAGCGGGAACTATGCTTCCGCAGAGGAAGGGAGCCAGCAGGCCAGAGGTGGATGAACGCAATGCCCTCGTTTGGGTGTAGGGACTGATCAGAGCCCGAAGGTACAGAGGTGCCGTTCCCCTCACTGCTCCATAGGCAAGCACCATGGTCTTGTAGCGGATGCGAGCTTCAACTGGAAGCCAGTGGAGTGTGCGGAGGAGGGGGGTGACGTGAGAGAACTTGGGAAGGTTGAACACCAGACGGGCTGCGGCATTCTGGATGAGTTGTAGGGGTTTAATGGCACAGGCAGGGAGGCCAGCCAACAGCGAGTTGCAGTAGTCCAGACGGGAGATGACAAGTGCCTGGATTAGGACCTGTGCCGCTTCCTGTGTAAGGCAGGGTCGTACTCTCCGAATGTTGTAGAGCATGAACCTGCAGGAGCGGGTCACCGCCTTGATGTTGGCGGAGAACGACAGGGTGTTGTCCAGGGTCACGCCTAGGCTCTTCGCACTCTGGGAGGAGGACACAGCGGAGTTGTCAACCGTGATGGCGAGATCATGGAACGGGCAGTCCTTCCCCGGGAGGAAGAGCAGCTCCGTCTTGCCAGGGTTCAGCTTGAGGTGGTGATCCGTCATCCATACTGATATGTCTGCCAGACATGCAGAGATGCGATTCGCCACCTGGTTATCAGAAGGGGGAAAGGAGAAGATTAGTTGTGTATCGTCAGCGTAGCAATGATAGGAGAGGCCATGTGAGGATATGACAGAGCCAAGTGACTTGGTGTATAGGGAGAAAAGGAGAGGGCCTAGGACTGAGCCCTGGGGACACCAGTGGTGAGAGCACGTGGTGCGGAGACAGCTTCTCGCCACGCCACTTGGTAGGAGCGACCGGTCAGGTAGGACGCAATCCAGGAGTGAGCCGCGCCGGAGATGCCCAGCTCGGAGAGGGTGGAGAGGAGGATCTGATGGTTCACAGTATCAAAGGCAGCAGACAGGTCTAGAAGGACAAGAGCAGAGGAGAGAGAGTTAGCTTTAGCAGTGCGGAGAGCCTCCGTGACACAGAGAAGAGCAGTCTCAGTTGAATGACCAGTCCTGAAACCTGACTGGTTTGGATCAAGAAGGTCATTCTGAGAGAGATAGCAAGAGAGTTGGCTAAAGACGGCACGCTCAATAGTTTTGGAAAGAAAGGAAAGAAGGGATACTGGTCTGTAGTTGTTGACATCAGTGGGATCGAGTGTTGGTTTCTTGAGAAGGGGAGCAACTCTCGCTCTCTTGAAGACGGAAGGGACATGGCCAGCGGTCAAGGATGAGTTGATCAGCGAGGTGAGGTAGGGGAGAAGGTCACCGGAGATGGTCTGGAGAAGAGAGGAGGGGATGGGGTCAAGCGGGCAGGTTGTTGGGCGGCCTGCAGTCACAAGTCGCAGGATTTTATCTGGAGAGAGAGGGGAGAAAGAAGTCAAAGCATAGGGTAGGGCAGTGTGAGTAGGACCAGCAGTGTCATTAGACTTAACAAACGAGGATCGAATGTCGTCAACCTTCTTTTCAAAGTGGTTGACGACTAGATACTAGCCTCTGTCAATATGTTTTTGGAAGTGGCTCTGCATTTCTTGCATACACATCATATTTATGTAAGGATTATGACGACCTTCTAAAAGGACAAAGCTGTTTATGTGTGTTCCCTTGTCTCCACTGTCACCACATCCCTCAATGTGTGCAAACAGAGCATCTATATCAGGGATGGGCAACTCCAGTCCCCGGGACCTGATTGGTGTTACACTTGTTCCCCAGCCCCAGCTAACACATTTGACTCTAATAATCAAGTACTCATGGGCTTCAGTTTAGAATGCAATAAGTTTAATCAGCTGTGTTTGCTAGGGATGGGGAAAAAGTGTGACACCACTCCGACCCCCAAGGACTGGAATTGTCCATCCCTGATCTATATGGTAGGACCAGTACCAGATTAATATGGAGGCGAAAGAAACGCACACCTATTTAGGCGAGGTGCTGGCTATCGGAGTAGAACACTTGAAAAAGAAAAGGAGAGCCGCACACTCTAGGAGCTCAGATGCAATAATTTAATAACTTAATAACCAACGTCAGGATACCCTGATGAAGACAGCTTGTCTGTCGAAACTTTGGTTATTAGGGTATTAAATTACTGCATCTGAGCTCCTAGAGTGTGCGGAAAAAGTGTGACACCACTCCGGCCCCCAAGGACAGGAATTGTCCATCCCTGATCTATATGGTAGGAACAGTACCAGACCTGAATGAATGTGTCTGTTTTGAATATTCACGGAGACAGAATGATGTGGTTGACAGCAGAGACGTCATGCCCAAAGGGGGCACAGGGTCACCTGCCCCCTCAGATTTGTGATGTTTAAATTTGTCTTGTTATTTTTTCTCTGTCATACTACTAACCATGAAGTTGGCTTTAGCTAGCCCAGATAGGATCCCATTCTCCCAACCTAATAACTACACTGAACAAAAATATTAACGCAATATGTAAAGTGTTGGTCCCATGTTTCATGAGCTGAAATAAAAGCGTGAACTATTTCGTTCGCACAAAAAGCTTATTTCTCTCAAATTGTGTGCACAAATTTGTTTACATCCCTGTAAGCGAGCATTTCTCCTTTGCCAAGATAATCCATCCACCTGACAAATGTGGCATATCAAGAAACTGATTAAACAGCATGATAATTACACAGGTGCACCTTGTGCTGAGGACAATAAAAGGCCACTCTAAAATGTGCAGTTTTGTCACACAACACAATGCCACAGATGTTTCAAGTTATGAGGCAGCGTGCAATTGGCTTACTGACTGCCGGAATGTCCACCAGAGCTGTTGCCAGATAAGTTTATGTTAATTTCTCAACCATAATCCAAGGCGGCTTTAGAGAATTTGGCAGTACTTCTAACTGGCCTCACGACTTCAGACCACTTGTAAAGCAGCATATGGGCGAGCTGTTTGCTGACGTCAACGTTTTGAATGCCCCATGGTGGCAGTGGGGTTATGGTATGGGCAGGCATAAGCTACGGACAATGAACCCAATTGCATTTTATCGATGACAATTTGAATGCACAGAGATACCGTGGGATAGTGTACGTGCACAAAGTGAGTTTGTAACATGTATATCATTCTTGCTTGTTGTTCTTTATAGTTACTACCATTGCCTATTGTAAGTTGCCTCTCTGTGTTTACTGTGTTGTGTAATACTCTGCAGGTAGCATTATGCCATTAATACAGCCCTTCCTTTGTTAATAGTGTTGTTGCTCTACTTGTGCTATCAATTATTGTGCATATTCATTAGCCCTGTTATCTGTCCATTACAGGACCAATATCATTCCACTACCTTTCCATGTCCATTTCATCCGTGTGTGTCAATAAAGTATCCTTGAATGTAACTCTGAGGTTGCCTTATTCCCCTCTTACCGAGGGAGGTGAAAGCGCAACCTGGTCTCAGAACATTTCGTATTATTCTGTATGTACAAAGCTGTGATCAAGGCAAAGGGTGGCTACTTTGAAGAATCTCACATCTCAAACATATTTTGATATGTGTAACACGTTTTTGGTTACTACATGATGCCATATGTGTTATTTAATAGTTTTGATGTCTTCACTATTATTCTACAATTTAGAAAATACACAAGACACAGAGGAGGAGAAACTATCCAACACCCTGGGAGAGAGAACGAGTGACCTCAGTCGAACTCACAGCCAGAAAGATGCGTTAGATACAGGAGAGGAAGAGGTTACCCTGGATGCCATCACCCCTGCTCCTGTGATCAGGCCAACGGGCAGGCGGAGCGAGAGGTCATAGTGATAGTGATTCACACCCAGTGAGAGACAGACAACCCATACAACCTCTTGGCTGAGATGAACCACACAGAGGTAGAGGCAGAGGGCCTTCAGGGCTAGCCAGTCAGCCTTCCTGCTCTGATCCTCAAGTCAATTGTAGTTGACCTCATTCCGTCAGTAGAGGATGCCTGGTTGTTCTTTAAAAGTGCTTTCCTCTCCATCTTAAATAAGCATGCCCCATTCAAACAATTCTGAACTAAGAACAGATATAGCCCCTGGTTCATCCCAGACTTGACTGCCCTTGACAGGCACAAAAACATCCTGTGGCGTACTGCATTAGCATCGAACAGCACCCGCGATATGCAACTTTTCAGGGAAGTCAGGAACAAATATACACAATCAGTTAGGAAAGCAAAGGCTAGCTTTTTCAAACAGAAATGTGCATCCTGTAGCACTAACTCCAAAAAAAATTGGGACACTGTAAAGTCCATGGAGAATAAGAGCACCTCCTCCCAGCTACCCACTGCACTGAGGCTAGGAAACACTGTCACCACCGATAAATCTACGATAATCGAGAAATTCAATAAGAATTTTGCTACGGCTGGCCATGCTGTCCACCTGGCTATCCCTACCCCGACCACCAGCTCTGCAACTTGCTCATGAACCCCCCCCCCCCCAAAATATGGACCCCTACAAATCAGCTGGGCTAGACAATCTGGACCCTTTCTTTCTAAAATTAGCTGCCGAAATTGTAGCAACCCCTGTTACTAGCCTGTTCAATCTCTCTTTCGTATCATCTGAGATCCCCAGAGATTGGAAAGCTGCCGCAGTCATCCCCCTCTTCAAAGGGGGTGACACTCTAGAACCAAACTGTTACAGACCTATATCCATCCTGCCCTGTCTTTCGAAAGTATTTGAAAGCCAAGTTAACAAACAGATCACCGACCATTTCGAATCGCACCGTACCTTCTCCGCTATGCAATCTGGTTTCCGAGCTGGTCATGGGTGCACCTCAGCCACGCTCAATGTCCTAAACGATATTATAACCGCGATCGATAAAAGACAGTACTGTCTTTTATCGACCTGGCCAAGGCTTTCGACTCTGTCAATCACTGCATTCTTATTGGCAGACTAAATAGCCTTGGTTTCTCAAACAACTACTTCTCAGATAGAGTTCAATGAGTCAAATCGAAGGGCCTGTTGTCTGGACCTCTGGCAGTCTCTATGGGGGTGCCACAGGGTTCAATTCTCGGCCGACTCTGTCCTCTGTGTTTATCAATGATGTCGCTCTTGCTGCTGGTGACTCTCAGATCCACCTCTACGCAGACGACACCATTTTGTATACATCTGGCCCTTCATTGGACACTGTGTTAACAAACCTCCAAACGAGCTTCAATGCCATACAACACTCCTTCCGTAGCCTCCAACTGCTCTTAAACGCTATTAAAACGAAATGCATGCTCTTCAATCGAACGCTGCATGCACCAGCCCGCCCAACTAGAATCTCTACTCTCGGCGGGTCTAACTTAGAATATGTGGACAACTACAAATACCTAGGTGTCTGGTTAGACCGTAAATTCTCCTTCCAGACTCACATTAAGCATCTCCAATCCAATGTTAAATCTAGAATCGACTTCTTATTTCACAACAAAGCCTCCTTCACTCATGCTGCCAAACATGCCCTCGTAAAACTGACTATCCTACCGATCCTTGACTTCGGCGATGTCATTTACAAAATAGCCTCCAACACTCTACTCAGCAAATTGGATGTAGTCTATCACAGTGCCATCCGTTTTGTCACCAAAGCCCCATATACTACCCACCATTGTGACCTGTACGCTTTCGTTGGTTGGCCCTCACTACATATTCGTCGCCAATCCCACTGGCTCCAGGTCATCAATCCCAGCCTTATCTGAAGTCATTGGTCACCATAGCAACACCCACCCGTGGTATGCGCTCCAGCAGGTATATCACCCCTCCTTTGGCCACCATTCCTTCCAGTTCTCTGCTGCTAATGACTGGAAAGAACTGCAAAAATCTCTGAAGCTGGAGACTCTTATCTCCCTCACTAACTTTAAGCATCAGTTGTCAGAGCAGCTTACCGATCACTGCACCTGTACACAGCCCATCTGTAATTAGCCCACCCAACTACCTCATCCCCATATTGTTATTTATTTTGCTCATTTGCACCGCAGTATCTCTATTTGTACATCATCTTCTGCACATCTATCACTCCAGTGTTAATACTAAATTGTAATTATTTTGCACTATGGCCTATTTATTGCCTTACCTCCATAACTTATTACATTTGCAAACACTGTATATAGATTTTCTATTGTGTTATTGACTGTATGTTTTGTTTATCTCATGTGTAACTCTGTGTTGTTGTTGTTGTTTTTATCGCACTACTTTGCTTTATCTTGGCCAGGTCGCAGTTGTAAATGAGAACTTGTTCTAAACTGGCCTATCTGGTTAAATAAAGGTTAAATAAAAAAATGAAATAAAATGTTTAATTCATATTCATTAAAGATATTTAGTCAAGACTTGAAAAGTGCCATTTATTTCAAATGATAATTATTCAGTGTCTGCAACCCTCAAGAACCAGGGTGAGTCTGGGTCCCCCTTTAACTGGGCAAACACAACTTGCATATCGTCATAGACTAGGCCTAAACGTTAATCTTTTAACCTTGCTTGAATAAAACAATGCATTTTTAATAGTGAGAAAGAGTTGCGCTTTTCCTTTTAGATTATGATTAAGGTTTTTGGTTGCACCTCGACTCAACGTTGGTTGAGCGCCCTCCACTTTTTCGTCAAATAATACATCTAAAAGAAATGTCATAGGTAAATTATTAAAAGCATTAAAATTGGGATTGGGATGTTTCCCACTTATTTATACAACCTACTCCACAAAGTTTAGAGAAATGTTCTGAAATTAATTAAGAATTAAACAGAAGAAAATCAGAATTGAAGGCAACTATAATGCAAAGAATTTAATGGTCTATGGTTCAATCCTGTTTCTGGTCTAATGAATAGTTAATATTGTTCCTCCTCTTCCTTGTGGCAAGCGCAGCAGCACACTGCCCTCCAAAGCCTGCAAAAAAAACGCCGGACTGCCCCTTTCCTCGCCCTGCATGGAACATCCAGGGTCACGTCCTTGGTGATGTGTGGGGTGACGTCCAGGGTGACCACAGCAACATCCTCTGGAAAAGGACAAAAGCGGGACAGAACGTAAATAAATGCAAACCGTAGGTTCTGAACACTGGCCAGTTGAATGGGATCTTTTATTTCAGCTCATGAAACATGGGACCAACACTTTACATGTTATCATGACAAATGGCACCTGTCAGAGTGCTTTCTATAAGTCTTACTCACCTGCTTGGATGGCAGAGTGGCGGAGACGGCCACCATGAGAGGCTTTTCTTCAATTGTGACGTCCACAACCTCCAAGAGTGAAGAAGCCGGGTATGCATTTGTGTTAGGGGAGAGGTCCAAAACCTCCAGCTGAGAACAAGCCGGGTCTGCCTCTGTGTTAGGGGTGATGTCCACAACCTTCAGGTGGGTAGAAGCCGGGTCTGCCTCTGTGTTAGGGGGGATGTCCACAACCTTCAGGTGGGAAGAAGCCCGGTCTGCCTCTGTGTTAGGGGTGGTTTCCACAACCTTCTGATAGGAAGAAGCCGGGTCTGCCTCTGTGTAAGGTGTGATGTCCACAACTTCCAAGTGGGAAGAGACAGGTTCTACCTCTATATTAGGGGTGACTTCCACAACCTCCAGCTGGGAATAAGCCGGGTCTGCCTCTGTGTCAAAAGTGATGTCCACAACAACTAGGTGGAAAGAAGCCAGGTCTGCCTCTGTGTTAGGAGTGATGTCCTCGACCTCCAGGTGGTAAGATACCGGGTCTGCCTCTGTGCTACGGGTTTTGTAAACAACCTCCAGGTGGGAATAAGCCAGGTCTGCCTCTGTGTTAGGTGTGATGTCCGCAACCTCTAGGTGGATAGAAGCCGGGTCTGCCTCTGTGTTAGGGGTGATGTCCACAACCTCTAGGTGGATAGAAGCCGGGTCTGCCTCTGTGTAAAGGGTGATGTCCACAACCTCCAGGTGAGAAGAAGCCGGGTCTGCCTCTGTGTTAGGGGGGATGTCCACAACCTCCAGGTGGGAAGAAGCCCGGTCTGCCTCTGTGTTAGGGGTGGTTTCCACAACCTTCTGATAGGAAGAAGCCGGGTCTAACTCTGTGTTAGGGGTGATGTCCACAAGCTCCAGGTGGGAAGAAGCCAGGTGAGCCTCTTTGTTAGGGGTGATGTCCACAACCTCCAGGTGCGAAGAAGCCAGGTCTGCATCTGTGTTTGGGGTGACAATTAAAATCCTGATTGGCTTTACTACTACAAGGCACCAGGATGTCATGACAAAAGGCATCTGTCAGAGTGCTCTCTATGAGTGCTACTCACCTGCTTGGATGTCAGCTGGTAGTGTGGCGAAGACGGCCACCACTAGGACAGGGGGGACTGGCAGGGTGTCTGCAGTAGGCTGGAAGTAGCTTTTCACCTCGTCCGCCACAAAGGCACAGACAGAGCTCATAAAAAAAGGGGGTTGTGAGGTCATCCAGGGAGAAGGACTGGCTGATTCTCCCGAGGATCGACCTCACAGAGTCAAAAGCAGCAGCACGGGAGAAAGGGGTGTGAGGAGAAGAGGCCTTCAACATGCTGGAGAGCTTCTCCCCTACGGCCACCACCATACTCACAGCCATCCCGCTTAGGAGGATGGGGTGATCTGAATGGCCTTCCTCTGGCTGAAGCCACAGGGCCAGGAGGATCCTGGGCACCAGCTCCACCACCACCTGGGATGGGCTGAGCAGGTTGCTACAGGGCTTATTGGACAGCTTGTCCAGAATGCTCCTCACAGCTCTCTCCACGATGCTGTGGACCTTAGGGTCACTGAAATCAACAAAAAGCAGCAGAGAAAGCTAAACGATGTGCAATGTTCACACAGAGAACACTGCCCTAGTTTCTTTCTGCATAGCTCCAGATGTGTAGATGAATGGAGCAAGCTGTATGCAGGGCAGTACATTGAACTCACATGTCAGCGCCAGCTGGAGAGGTGGGGTGCATAGAGCGGCGGAGCTTGCAGACAGCCTCGTGCTCCATGTCAATCATTTTTAGGCAGGTGTTTACTTCCCAGGTCTGCCGTAGGAAACAGGAAGTCCCATTAGTGTAATTTCACAACAGATATATTCTGCTGTACTAACTAGTTGTTGAAAGGCTAGAAAAGAGCTCACTGACTGATAGTCTAAGTCTCTAACTCTCATTCTCTTACCAGCCGAGCGAGTTCGTTCCCCTCCTCCAGGGTTTCCTTCCACACCCTTCAAATAAAACACAAAGCATTTCAACTTTCCTGGCTTCCTATTTTTTGTTGTTTATTTTACCCACACCTCCTGGAGTGCTGCTGGTGACAGAGAATGGCAGTGAAGGTGAGAGCTGACGTGGTACTCACCTCTCCCTAAGGGATTTTTTGCCCTGAGACACCAGCCAGTCGCTCATGTGCTCCATGGTGACATGGGGCGAGACCTGGCCTCGACTCTGGAGCAGCAGATAGTGGACCATGAGCTTCTTCTGCAAGATGAGGTAAGGTGTGAGACCGTGCCACTAAAGACCATATAATGTGCTTTCAGAAGGGCTTCTCGCAACATTTCACAACTGCTCATGTCTCACAATTTGCAAGTGATCTTATGACCATCTTCTCTAAACTGTCTTGAAATAAAACTCTTGTTTTGGGATTAAATCTCTCTCTTTTTTTCAGTGGTTACTGTTTTTGTGGGATGAATCTTACCTGTTTATTGTAATATACTTCCTCCCAGCAGGCCTGCAGAGTCTGTAAATAAAGGCTGCTTCTACAGAATTCCTTTGAAGATAATTAAAATAATTATGCTTTATTAGGTACATTATGCACAGGCATTTACAGTATGCCAAAAGGAATATCTCCTAAGATTACCTTAGTGGGACCATAAGTGAACTCAGGAATGCTCCCAACCCTATCCATGGTCAGAGGGGGACGAAATGCAGCGCTATAGATAAACGGGATGCTCTAGAGCAGGGGTGTCAAACTCATTTTAGCTCAGGGGCCACATGGAGGAAAATCTATTCCCAAGTGGGCCGGACCGGAAAAATCATGGTATATATAACTTAAAAACAACAACTTCAGATTGTTTTCTTTGTTTTAATACGATCAACATACAACATAAAGCTGGAGCCTGAGGACAGTGACCAAAAGCACAACATCACTATTAATCATAAAACACCTCAAGTTATTTGAAAGTTCTGAGGACAAAGAACACAAACACACAATGCCTCAGTGATTAACAGAACTGTTTCACAGATCACAGAACTATATCAGGGTGTCATTTCTCAGGCAGAAATGTAGATAAAAATAATGAAATCCTGTTCCCCAAACAAGTGCATGAACCACAGAGTCAAGAATAGGTTAAATATACAAATAAAATAAAATAAAATTAAAAACAATAGCACATCAACATAAAAACATATAAACATAAATCTGAAAGCGTTGCTCAAACTCCCGTAACAGTCCCGTTATTTTATCTTTGAACCGCTTCATGTCTGCCACATGTTGGGTCGCGCACACATTTTTCAGACAGGGGAAGTGAGCTGCATCACCACCGGCAAGTTGCGTCTCCCACAATGACAGCTTCAACTTGAAAGAACGTATGCTGTCATAATACTGCGTGACAACTTTGTTGCGCCCTTGCAGCTGTTTGTTCAAGTTATTCAGGTGCTCTGTAACATCCACCATAAATGCAAGGTCCTGCATCCATTCTGCGGAATGAAATTCTAACACTGGTTTGCCCTTTTCTTCCATGAACTGTTCAATTTCTTCTCGTAAATCAAAGAAACGCCTCAGCACAGCACCTCGGCTTAACCATCTTACCTCAGTGTGGTATGGCAGGCCATAGATGTGGTCTTTCTCTGTGAGAAGGCTGTCAAACTGACGGTGATTCAGGCTTCTGGATCGGATGAAATTAACAGTTTGGATGACCACCTTCATGACGTTATCCATCTTTAATGACTTGCAACACAAAGCCTCCTGGTGCAAAATACAGTGAAAAGTCAAAAAATCACATCCTCCATTTGCAGATTGCACTTTCTCTCTGAACTTTGTCACAACGCCTGCTTTTTTCCCGATCATTGAGGGCGCACCATCTGTAGCCAGGCTGACAGCGCGGGACCAGTCCACTCCGACCCTGTCCAGCGCGCCCGACGAGTGCAGTAAAAATATCAGCTGCTGTCGTTGTATCTGTCATCGGCACCAACTCCACGAACTCCTCGGTGACGGTCAATGTGTCATCAACTCCGCGGATGAAAATGGCCAGTTGTGCAACATCTGTAATGTCCGTGCTTTCATCAATTGCAACCGAAAACGCAATAAATGACTTTACTTTTTGCTTCAACTGGCTGTCCAAATCCACTGAAAGATCGGAAATCCTGTCTGCAACTGTGTTTCTTGTCAGGCTGATATTTGCAAAAGCCTGGTGCTTTTCAGGGCACACAATCTCTGCTGCCTTCATCATGCATGTTTTTACAAATTCACCCTCACTAAATGGTTTTGAAGCCACTGCGATTTCATTAGCAATGAGGTAGCTAGCTTTCACTGCAGCGTCACTGATGTCTCGGCTGTGAGTAAACACAGACTGCTGTTTCTTCAGACCCGCCAACAGTTCATTCACCTTCTCTCATCTCCGCTGTCCTTGAAAGTTGTCATATTTGTCGGCATGAAGACTCACATTGTGGCGACGAAGGTTATATTCTTTCAGCACTGCAACATGCTGTGAACACACCAAACATACAG
The DNA here is from genome assembly GCF_020615455.1 of Coregonus clupeaformis. Taxonomy (NCBI): domain Eukaryota; kingdom Metazoa; phylum Chordata; class Actinopteri; order Salmoniformes; family Salmonidae; genus Coregonus; species Coregonus clupeaformis. The sequence continues at coordinate 221,049 of NW_025533712.1, forward strand.
CTTTCCCATTCAATTCCGTGATTAAATAGGATGACCATTTTTCTTGGAACACTCTGCTCTCTGCGTCCACTTTTCTCTTTTTTGACAGAGACATATTGGGGCAATGAGGGTGCCAAAGCACATAATGTTAAAAGTAGAAGCCGTAATAAATATCGCGGGCAAAACAAAGTAGCTCATTGGCTGCACGTGCTTGACCTACTTTTACATTTTACATTTACGTCATTTAGCAGACGCTCTTATCCAGAGCGACTTACAAATTGAGGGAGCACAACTAATCTTCTCCTTTCCCCCTTCTGATAACCAGGTGGCGAATCGCATCTCTGCATGTCTGGCAGACATATCAGTATGGATGACGGATCACCACCTCAAGCTGAACCCTGGCAAGACGGAGCTGCTCTTCCTCCCGGGGAAGGACTGCCCGTTCCATGATCTCGCCATCACGGTTGACAACTCCGTTGTGTCCTCCTCCCAGAGTGCGAAGAGCCTTGGCGTGACCCTGGACAACACCCTGTCGTTCTCCGCTAACATCAAGGCGGTGACCCGATCCTGTAGGTTCATGTTCTACAACATTCGGAGAGTACGACCCTGCCTTACACAGGAAGCGGCACAGGTCCTAATCCAGGCACTTGTCATCTCCCGTCTGGATTACTGCAACTCGCTGTTGGCTGGGCTCCCTGCCTGTGCCATTAAACCCCTACAACTCATCCAGAATGCCGCAGCCCGTCTGGTGTTCAACCTTCCCAAGTTCTCTCACGTCACCCCCCTCCTCCGCACACTCCACTGGCTTCCAGTTGAAGCTCGCATCTGTTACAAGACCATGGTGCTTGCCTATGGAGCTGTGAGGGGAACGGCACCTCCGTACCTTCAGGCTCTGATCAGTCCCTACACCCAAACGAGGGCATTGCGTTCATCCACCTCTGGCCTGCTGGCTCCCCTTCCTCTGCGGAAGCATAGTTCCCGCTCAGCCCAGTCAAAACTGTTCGCTGCTCTGGCACCCCAATGGTGGAACAAGCTCCCTCACGACGCCAGGACAGCGGAGTCACTCACCACCTTCCGGAGACATTTGAAACCCCACCTCTTTAAGGAATACCTGGGATAGGATAAAGTAATCCGTCTACCCCTCCCCTTACCCCACCCCCCCCCCCCCCCCAAAAAAAAAGAAAAAAAAGAAAAACACATTGTAAAGTGGTTATCCCACTGGCTATAAGGTGAATGCACCAATTTGTAAGTCGCTCTGGATAAGAGCGTCTGCTAAATGACGTAAATGTAAAATGTCTAATGGCAGTCAGGCTACCTCTGGCGAGCACATGGAGGGCCCCAAAGAAATGCCACCCCACACCATGACTGACCCACCTCCAAACCGGTCATGCTGGAGGATGTTGCAGGCAGCAGAACGTTCTCCACGGCGTCTCCAGACTCTGTCACGTCTGTCACATGTGCTCAGTGTGAACCTGCTTTCATCTGTGAAGAGCACAGGGCGCCAGTGGCGAATTTGCCAATCTTGGTGTTCTCTGGCAAATGCCAAACGTCCTGCACGGTGTTGGGCTGCAAGCACAACCCCCACCTGTGGACGTCGGGCGCTCATACCACCCTCATGGAGACTGTTTCTGACCGTTTGAGCAGACACATGCACATTTGTGGCCTGCTGGAGGTCATTTTGCAGGGCTCTGGCAGTGCTCCTCCTGCTCCTCCTTGCACAAAGGCGGAGGTAGCAGTCCTGCTACTGGGTTGTTGCCCTCCTACGGCCTCCTCCACGTCTCCTGATGTACTGGCCTGTCTCCTGGTAGCGCCTCCATGCTCTGGACACTACGCTGACAGACACAGCAAACCTTCTTGCCACAGCTCGCATTGATGTGCCATCCTGGATGAGCTGCACTACCTGAGCCACTTGTGTGGGTTGTAGACTCCGTCTCATGCTACCACTAGAGTGAAAGCACCGCCAGCATTCAAAAGTGACCAAAACATCAGCCAGGAAGCATAGGAACTGAGAAGTGGTCTGTGGTCACCACCTGCAAAACCAGTCCTTTATTGGGGGTGTCTTGCTAATTGCCTATAATTTCCACCTGTTGTCTATTCCATTTGCACAACAGCATGTGAAATTTGTCAATCAGTGTTGCTTCCTAAGTGGACAGTTTGATTTCACAGAAGTGTGATTGACTTGGAGTTACATTGTGTTGTTTAAGTGTTCCCTTTATTTTTTTGAGCAGTGTATATAAATAACACCCCGTATTCAAAAATACAGTGTTATTTGCAGTGGCTGCAGACCATGTAGACATTACTTATAAATGCCTACAGACAGCTGTCAGCGGGGCTTTCCATGGTACCGTTACGCCATCGCTCTAGTCTTCTCATAAAACTGGTGAATAGCCTTCTCTCTATAAGACTATGGGTACCTTTTATGCGTTACTCGCTTTAATTGTATTTTATATCATAGAAAATAAAAGAACACAGATTAATTTAAATGGACTTACTGAAATTCAGAAGACATCTCCCTCAGAGGTTCGTGTATCAGGTATCTTCCCCCGGGCAGCTCTCAGTAAAAGTCTGATCTGGGCGGGTCCACGTCGTCTTTGGTCAGACGGGAAATTACCTTACACTTTCCCACTAGGGAATGCGGCACCGGTGTCTCCCTCGCAGACCTTCACTGAGATGCTCCACAGGTGGAAATTCGTGACGCCAAATTGTTGTGGAAATTCTTACACAGGACACTCAAAGTCTATATTAAATGAATCACTCTTTATTGTCAGCAAGCTGGAGAGGTCACAGTCAAACTTAGATGCATAAAGTACCGGTCTGAAGTGAGCTCTAAAAGGGCGTTCCTTACGTAGAGCCTTATATGGCTACATAAACATGATTAATTGGATTGGTTCCTACATGTGACTGGCTCCGTCTCCTATCTTAACTTAAAGAACATATTCTGGGTGTTCTGCCAGATGGTCCTCCGGAGGGGGTCATGACGCCCCCCCCACCCCCCTCATATCTTGACCAGACACAGGCAGGAACCAAGGATTGTTCATGACACCAAAGATAAGATGCACAAAGTAATATTTCCTTCACAGACTCAACAAGGTGTCGAAAGCGTTCCACAGGGATGCTGGCCCATGTTGACTCGAATGCTTCCCACAGTTGTGTCAAGTTGGCTGAATGTCATTTGGGTGGTGGACCATTTTTGATACACACAAGAAACTGTTGAGCGTGAAAAACCCAGCAGCGTTGCAATTCTTGACACAAACTGGTGGGCCTGGCACCTACTACCATACCCCCGTTCAAAGGCACTTCAATATTTTGTCTTGCCCATTCACCCTCTGAATGGCACATATACACAATCCATGTCTCAATTGTCTCAAGGCTTAACAATCCTTCTTTAACCTGTCTCCTCTCCTTCACCTACACTGATTGAAGTGGATTTAACAGGTGACATCAATAAGGGATCATAGCTTTCACCTGGTCAGTCTATGTCATGGAAAGAGCAGGTGTTCTTGATGTTTTGTAAACTCTGTGTATATTCCACAATGTCTAGTCCTTGCACTTCCAAAGCTCGTAGTTGTTGCGGAAATTGAAAGTCTATCTTTAATGCAGGGTTTGATGTAAACGTCAGAAGCTATCAAATGGAATGGTTACTGTGTATGTTATAGAGTGGAATGGTTTTTCTGCTGGTGTATTCTGAGGTAGCTCCTCTCTGAGAACCTCTTCCCGCAGTGCGTACAGGCGAATGGCCTCTCTCCCGTGTGGACCTTCAGGTGCCTCTTCAGCTTGTCCTGGCGGGAGAACCTCTTCTCACACTGGGGGCAGCTGTAAGGTTTCTCCCCTGTGTGGACCCTCTGGTGCCTCTTCAGGGTGCCAGCCTCTGTGAAGCGCATGTGGCACTGGGTGCAGCTGAATGGTTTCTCCCCTGTGTGGACCCTCTGGTGGATCTCCACCTTCTGGGGGCAGCTGAAGCCTTTGTTACAGAACATGCAGAAGAATCGTTTATCTTTACTATTGCCTGATGTTGCTGCCCCTCCCCGAGCTTGGGATTTAGCCCTGTTGTTTGAGTTCAATACCTGATCAAAAAAGACATGGCCGTGTGAATCGGAAGACCCCATCGACGTGGACACCGGGTCGCGATCTCTGAGCATGTGTAAAGGGGAGTGGGTCGCAACATTTGGATTTGTCTCTAAGCTTTCCCTGTAGTCTAAGAAATCTCTGCCCTGCGAGTGTCCTTCTCCTAGGTGATTATCTGCATTCCATGTGGGAGGAACGTCGCCCTCCAATTTCACAGTCACTTCATCTATGACCAGACCCTCCCCATTCTTATCTAAATACCCTTCAGAGAATACACCACTACTATCCCGGTTCCAGTCCCCTATAGACAGATCATTCTGTGTGTCTAAACCCAAGGGCATGTTGCCAGGGTCCTTCTCTGTAGTGTAAGAACAATACGGATCATCACCGCCAGTGTCTAACGCGTCACCATCACCATCCCCACGGGAATGAACAGTCCTTTGGCTCTGGTGAAATACCGGTAAATAGTCAGAGCCGGGAGCAGGAGGACAGCTCAGTCTCCCCAAACCTGGGTCTGATATGTGGTCAGGTCCTGTGTGTAAGAGCCTGTGTGTTACAGTTAAAGTCTTGGTGTCTGTCTTTGACTTGAGGATGGCGTTCAGCGTTCCACTGACCTCGGTGACACTGCGTTGGGTCCTGGGCTGCGCTGCGGCAGTGGTAGGGTCCTCCTTGACTACAGTCTGGATGTCTCTGCTGTGCCATGGGTTCTCCTCTCCTTCAGACCTCTCCAGCTTGATCCCAGGACCTGCAGCCTCTGCATCTGCAGACTGACAAGAAGAGAGGAGGTTATTACCTGTACATGAGTAGAATTGGATAACAATTTCTTAGGGAAGTCTCACAAGCTCTCCTATGGCAGATGTACATGTAAGCAAGAGCCTTTCTGAAATAAACGGGCCACATCTGATTTACAAAGTAAATGTAATTTGTAATGCAACACTATTACACTAACCAAGGGCTCTCCAACCTTGTCCCTGGAAAGATACCCTTCTGTAGGTTTTCACTCCAACCCCAGTTGTAAGTAACCTGATTCCGTTTATCAACCAGCTAATTATTAGAATCAGGTGCACTAGATTAGGGTTGGAGTGAAAACCTACAGGACAGTAGCTCTCCAGGAACAGGGTTGGAGAGCCCTTCACTAACCTCTATCACGATAACGTGCTGGGTTGAGGATCCACTCCCCTCATCAACAGTAATTGGTTGGTCATCATTCCATGTATTGTGTCCCGCTGGCTTCACAAAGCTCCTGTGGCCTCCAGTGAGATGTCCTTCACCTGAGAGAGTGATTGAGGGAAAAGAGGTTGTTAGGTTAACTACTGTGGTATAGACCTCTTTCTGTGTTTGCAAACATTGCCACACAAGGGCGATGCGTGCAATTTGATTACAGAACACGGGGCAGTTCTCAGAAAACTAGAAGAAAAAAAAAACATTTACATGTTTCTCATGATTGCATTTCACACTACTTTTGGAGTATAAATTGATTTTAAGGCTCCTATGAATGTCCTGCTTAAAGGCCCAGTGCAGTCAAAAACAATATTTTCCTGTGTTTTATATATATTTCCACACTGAAGTTGGAATGGTACTGTGAAATTGTGAAAATTATGATAATGCCCTTTTAGTGTAAGAGCTGTTTGAAAAGAGCGCCTGACATTTTCAGCCTGTTTTGGTGGGATGGGATTTTGGCCTGCCTGGTAACATTAGTTAAAGTAAAGATTCACCCATTTTGAATGTTATATTGTTTTTGTGCATCTCTGAGCGATATTCTATCCATTCCCTGCGTCATTTCATGTTTTCATGTATCTGAGCTATTGCCGTTCAAGCAGGCAGAAATTCGGCCGGTATGACTACACTTGAAGATAATAGGAATACGACTTTTAGATCGCGAAAACTTCTATCATACATGTCAGATTTCAATACTGGCAAATGTCATAACGCGGGAGGTTGTCTTCTCTCGAATTTGTAATTTAACAGAGGGTCTAACACATTTCTCCTATTTGTCTGCCTCTTCAGTCCAGGGTGCATTGCATGGTGCCGTTGCGAATGTCAGACTCCACTCTGAGGAACATCGATCTGCAGGTTTAACAATGTGAGATTGTAGACTCCTAAATTGATAGTGCAGTTTGTTTAGGCGATTTTACAGCTAACTACCTACTCCACATGCTAATATTGACTTTGGTATTATTGTGTGTAGCTACATTTGCTAGCTACCTAGCTAGCCAGCCCATAGAGAGAGCGTTGCAAGTTTTGTAGTCCACGATTTTCACATATTGCTACCAACCTATTTGTTCACAAAAAAATATTGTTCTCACATTAAGTTATAGGGATGAGTGGTTTTGGGTGTATTTTTCCTTTAATAGACCAATCTGAAAAGAAAGTTCCAAACCTCTTTGCCAGTAACAACTCATTTCCAGAATTGCTCTTTGCTAAGAACCTTTATTTTATTTTTACCATTTTAATTTAAAACAATCACAGTAAGGTACCTAATTGTTATCCAGAAATGATTTGATATTAAGATAAAAAACGGCTGCATTGGACCTTTAATATAATGGCTGTGTCATCACAAATCAACTGCATAACACTTAAAAACACTTCAACCAGTAAAATGGCTCTTTGGCTAACTTTACTACAGCCGGTCATTGAACGTTAGCATTCTAGCAAACAAGTGATGCATCCAAAATAGGTATTTTACAAAGATCACAAACAATATAATATAAATATCTGTTCAAGCTAAACATTGTAAGCGTACTATGACAACCGCAAAATATATGGTTCCGGTTACAACAACTATGAATGTTTCTTCATGGCAGTGGCCCTAACTGCTTTCATTCTTCATCCAGAAGTCGCGTGTTAGAATACGATAGTGTCTTTGCGTAAAATAGGTAGCTAAGTAATCTGGGCCATTTTTCCATACTATCCAAAAACTGACCAAGACCCAATTCTTGTAAGACATTTGAACACATGGGAAACGGGGCGACAGGCACTGAGCTATATATAAACGGCGACAGCCCCCGCGGCCTCGGCCTTCTGCAAAATGTACCTCTTCCCATTCCTCTGTATCGGTCGAGGATATTGACACTACTTGGACGACTGGCGAAGGCACGCTCTCTCATTGTCCTTTCTGCGCGCTCCCGTGCCACCTTCAGTTCCAGTAGCTGTAGTTTCCTCCGCAATCCCCTGTTTTCTTTCTGGCTTTGAGAAATTTCTAAACGGAACACTGCATAGTCGTCGTCTACGAGTTTACAGATCTCTGCCACGGCTGCATTCGCTAGCACCTCCATAACGGAGGCTATTTGAGTGTGAAAAACCATATCGTTACAGTTAGCCATTGTTAGCAGCTAGCTAAATAGCATTACCTAGATAACATATATCAACAAGTGCTTTCTCCAACACGAATTAAACACTATCTGGGGGTAAGTATGTGATGCTGGGAAGTTAAAGAAGTCATATTTTGAGTTCCCGGGCGTTAACAAACGTCTAAATAACTAAAACGCTAAATGTAGAAATTGTTCTTGGTCACTGTTCACTTCCGTTTAAGGATCTTATTGGATGTCGTCATAGTTCAAAGGTTTAGTTAAATGAAAAAGGTATGCGCGCTGTTTCAATTACGGTACTGCTTATTACACGTCAAATCTATGATCAGTATCTTTCAAGCTCAGAGCAGACTTGTTTAGAAATAACAGTGTGTTAACAAGAATATAGTAGAATATAATGAATTACTTTATTCCATCTACATCACCTCAGTAAGGTAAATACTCAGCTGGGCCGTATTACTTTTTAAAATATATTTATCATTTATTTTATTATATTCATTATGCCGATTCTGTTGCAAAACGTTTCTTAAACGGAAGCAAATTGAACGAAACGGGGAGGGACCTACATAGACTGTGAAAAGAATGGGGACCTACGTGAATTTGTCCGATTGAAACTCTCGTTTTACTTGCTCAACTGTTTGGACTAATGATTACACCCCTGTCCTTGTTCTAGCCTAGGTTTACCGTCTCTAAAAACAGGGATTTACAAAAACCTGTTTCAAATGACAAGTTAATTACCCTCCTAAACAGACGTTAAAATGTCCTACACTGATTCAGTTTGTAGAGACCAGTCAGTCTGGAATATCAAGTACAGGTTCACATTCGTTTATGTTTATTATTTCACCCCAGTCATCACAAGACCTGAAGCTTTCAGGACATTTACTGAAAACAGCTTGAGGTCATGGACTGTTTGTAAAGATCCCATACCACAGATGATAGATAAGCTTGTGAGCTCTGGGTTTTTAACAACAGAAACCGTTAAGAGGGACTTGACTTAAGCATGTTTTGGTCGTTGTTGCATTGATGAACAAGGTGACATGGTGACGTACATCAGTATAAATGCAGCCAACAGTGTGTGACTGAGTAAGTCAATTATTGAGTGGCAATGTTTGCTACAGTCATGGGGGATTCATAGCAATAACACACATAACAGATATGGGAGATATACAGTACATGGGACATTTTAATTTCAAAACACTTGGATCATAGTAATAACTAGCTTTTGCTTGTATTGTATAAAAAAACATACGAGAGACATGTAAGCTAAGCCTTCTAAGGTCTCACATACGTGGGACATACATTTCAAAGCACTTGCATACCACTGTCTGACATCATTGAAGGCCCTCCTGTAGCTCAGTTGGTAGAGTATGGCGCTTGCAACGCCAGGGTTGTGGGTTCGTTTCCCACGGGGGGCCAGTGTGAAAAATGTATGCACTCACTAACTGTAAGTCGCTCTGGATAAGAGCGTCTGCTAAATGACTAAAATGTAAATGTAAGCACGCAACTTCACACTTATTGAAGAAAGAAGCAAAGTCTGCCTCGAGGAGTAGCAGGAAGAGGAAGGGGACAAGCTGAAGGATGAGGAGGAGGAATTATTCCATAGCAGTTTCTATTTCATTATTAAGTGGAGATCTCTCAACAATTATTCTCATTACATTGCTAGTTGTCAGTGACAAATATCAAAGCTAAGCAGGGCTGGGCTTGGTTAAAACCCAGGATGGGAGACCAAAGGCATAGCTGTAGATAAATAAACTGTCCAGTAGGAGGTGCTGCCCATTCGTAACCATAAACTCATACCTGAACATGTATATACAAATATTATATTTTTCTTATAGTAATTGTTGAAATTTTTTTTTAATATGTTGACTTATAAAAACAATGTGAAACTTTAAGAAAAGCATTTATTTTGTAGAGGTTACATTATCAGAACATACAGTGCCTTCAGAAAGTATTCATACCTCTTGACTTATTCCACATTTTGTTGTGTTACAGCCTGAATTCAACATTTATTAAATCACCCATCTACACAAAATAACCCATAATGACAAAGTGAAAACATGTTTTTAGAATTTTTTCCAATTGGTTGAAAATGAAATACAGATATCTCATTTACATTAGTATTATCATCCCTCAGTCAATACATGTTAGAATCACCTTTGGCAGCGATTACAGCTGTGAGTCTTTCTGGGTAAGTCTCTGAAGCCGTGCTCACATTGGCAGTTTGAAATGAATCAAATCTAATTTATTTGCATATCCGATTAGAATCTGTTATTTTTCCTGTATTCTGAACAGCCAAAAAGCACATGGAATCGGATATTTCAACCTACATTTCGTAGGTGGTTTGAAGTCAGATACAAATCTGATTCCTGGCCATGTGACATGTCTGAACGGTCAAATCGGATTATTTTCAAGTGGTTTTTAGACTGTTATTCGACATATCTTGTTGCTTGCTAGCTACTCTGGCAGTTTGACTAAAACATGTGGTACGCTAGCTAACTAGCTTCTTAATTGTTTACAAACAATTGAGTGAATGTGCTAGAAAGCTAAACAGCTATTTAACTAGCTAGTTGACTGCTGTGGCTAGCCAAAAAGGACTAATTTTGAAAGTTGGATCATCTTATCATTTGAGGCTTTAAAAAAGTGTTCTTGCCCTATGATTTTGAACTTTCAAACAACTGGGAAATGTCCACGGCAAGCATTGTTGTCACCTTAGCAAGCACCACCACCAATCAGCCTACACCACTGCACACACACCCGTCGTTACTATGACAACTAGTGTTGCCTTGTCAGCAAATGACTGCTGTCTGAACACACACAAATCCGATTTGGTCAATTGTAACTTGCTGTTTGGACAGTCAGTAGTCCAAAACAGATTTGAGTGTTAAGGCCTGCAGTGTGAACAGGCTTAAGAGCTTTGCACACCTGGATTATACAATATTTGCACATTATTCTTTAACAAATTCTTCAAGCTCTGTCAAGTTGTTGTTGATCATTGCTAGACAGCACTTTTCAAGTCTTGCTATAGATTTTAAAGCCGATTTAAGTCAAAACTGTAACTAGGCCACTCAGGAACATTCAATGTTGTCTTGTTAAGCAACTCCAGTGTATATTTGGCCCTGCGTTGTAGGTTATTGTCCTGCTGAAAGGTAAATTTGTCTCCCAGTGTCTGAACCAGGTGTTCCTCTAGGATTTTGCCTGTGCTTAGCTCTATTCCGTTTCTTTTTATCCTAACGATATGGAGCCATTGGAGTTTATTAATTGGCCATATGTGTTGATTCAAGAATTAAGTACAATGTTTTGGTTTGACTGAGATAAGAGAAACTCAGTCCCTGCAATTATACAAAAATAACCAAGTCAGTCAGCACAGATTCAGTTTTGTATTTAATTTCAACAAAATGGTCATACACTCACATAACTTTAAAGTACAGTACTTTTATTGCACAAAATGATACATGTGGCAAGTAGAATAACTTTTCTCACTATGGTAACACTTTACATTTTCTGTAAATCTGGTACCCTCACTTTGATAAAATTAATTTTTGAATACTTTGGAAAAGGTTCAACATTACGTTACACACAGCTTCACTACTTTATAACAATAAACATTAATTAAGGCACTATCATCTCCTCATTATAAAACAAAAGCATAAAAGAACTGGACAAGGTTGTCACTTTTCATCAGTGAAGCATTTTTACAGACACCATATCATCTACTCTGCCTCATCATACTCAATTCTTTCCTCAGTTCACCTCATTCAGTCCAAATCCAACAGAATAAAAATAATATATAAAAAAAATAGTACTACATATCACACTATACACTATTCATGGACCATGTGCATTTTCTGCTGATGTATCCTGAGGTAGCTCCTCTCTGAGAACCTCTTCTTGCAGTGTGTACATGCGAACGGCCTTTCTCCCGTGTGGACCTTCAGGTGCATCGTCAGCTGTTGCTAGTGGGAGAATCTCTTCTCACACTGGGGGCAGCTGTAGGATTATGTGTGTATGTTCTATCCCAGTTCGCTCCTCTCCTTGTAGGCTTTACAGACTCTCCCCACCCCTTGGCTGCAACCATTCTAATTTAGTGTACCCTGCACGCACAACCCATGTGGAATTCCTGGTCTCCGGCAGCGTTTGGAACTGATGGAGACATGGTTCACCACAGAGAACACTGCAACTCCAGCTGCTCTCTCTTCATCTGACTACGTGTTCTCTCATAGTCTGAGAGCATCTGGTCGTCACGGTGGTGGCACAAGGCAGCTCATTTCTCCTAAATTGAGATTTTCTGTCTCCTCATTTGAATTCCATGCTGTCACTGTCACTTGTCCACTCAAGCTTAACATTGTTGTCATCAATCACCCACCAGGTGCCCTTTGAGTTCCTCAATGAGCTTGACACCTTGATAAGCTCATTTCCTGATGATGGCTCACCGCTCTTTGTATTGGGCGACATCAACCTCCCGACTTCTGCCTTTCGATTAATTTCTTTCCCCTCCTTGCTTCTTTTGACCTCACCCTTTCCCCTCCCACTCAAAAGGCAGACAATACGCTTGACCTCATATTTACTAGAGGATGTTCGACCTACTAATCTCACGGCGACCTCCCTCCAGGTCTCTGATTACTACTTTGTTTCCTTTTCTGTATCCCTCTCCTCCAAACCTAGCCACTCAGTCCCTACCCAGATGGTAATGCGCCATCACAATCTTTGCTCTCTCTCTCCCACTACTCTCTCTCCTCTTCTATCCTATCAACTCTCCCTTCTGCTAAATCCTTCTGTCTGCTGTCTGCTGATTCTGCGTCTTCGACCCTACTCTCCTCCCTTTCCGCATCTAATGACTCGCACTGTCCCCTTTCCTTCCGGCCGGCTCGGTCCTCCCCTCCTGCTCCGTGACTGAGTGACTCATTGTGAGCTTACAGAATGGCTGCGGGCAGCTGAGCGAAAATGGAGGAAAACTAAACTTCCGGAGGCCCTATCATACTTTCACTCCCTCCTCTCTACCTCCTCTTCCTCTGTATCCGCTGCTAAAGCCACTTTATATCACTCTAAATTTCAAGCTTCTGCCTCTAACCCTAGGAAACTATTTTCTACCTGCTCCTCCCTCCTTAATCCTCCATCCCCTCCCTTTCTGCAGACAACTTTGTCAACAACTTTGAAAAGAAAGTTGACGACATCCTCTCCTCATTCACTCAGCCTATTGAGTCCACTGGTCCCACTAACACAGAACTACCCTACGCCTTGACCTCTTTCTCCCCTCTCTCTCTAGATGAAATTCTGCGACTAGTGAGGTCCGGCCACCCGACAACCTGCACGCTCAACCCCATCCCCTCCTCCCTTCTCCAGACCATCTCTGGAGACCTCCCATTCCTAACTTCTCTGACCACTGGCTGCGTCCCCTCTTGACTTCAAAATGGCCAGTCGTCCCCTCCTCAAGAAACCCTTCTTTCTTTTCTTTCCAAAACACTTGAGTGTGCTGTCACTGACGAACTCTCTCGCTATCTCTCTCAGAGTGATGTTCTTGACCCTAACCAGTCAGGCTTCAAGAAGGATTACTCAACCGAGACTGCTCTCCTCTGTGTCATGGAGGCTCTCTGCACTGCCAAAGCTGACTCTCTCCTTTGTTCTCATCGTCCTTGATCTATCCACTGTCTTCGACACCGTCTGGACTACTGCAACTCAGTTGCCGGGGCTCGCCGCTTGTGCCATCAGACCACTGCAACTTATCCAGAACCAGCCCACCTGGTGTTCAACCTTCACAAATTCTCCCATGTCACCCCACTCCTCTGCACACTCCACTGGCTTCCAGTCCAAGACCATGGTGCTTCCCTACTGAGCAGCAAGAGAAACTGCCCCTCCCTACCGTCAGGCTATGCTCAAACCTACACCCCAACCTGAGCACTCCGTCTCTTGGCCCTCTGGTCTCTTGGCCCTCCCACCCCTACAGGAGTACAGCTCCCGCTCAGCCTGGTCCAAGCTCTTCTCTGTCCTGGCACCTCAATGGTGGAACCAGCTCAGGGCCTAAAATGTACTTTTTGGCCCACCAGCCACTGTGGCAGGTAGATGAAAACATTTACCAGGCACTCTGATTTTTTTAACCAGCCAAAATATGTTTCCCCATTATTACAACAACGGATGACCATGCTTTGTGACTGAGTTTCTCTTTTCTCAGTCAAACCAAAACATTGTACTTAATTCTTGAATCAACACATATGGCCAGAAATGTATTAGTATGAAGTAATGTGGTATATTGCTCAATTTCATAAAACATTTTGTGACCTGAGTCTTTTAACCAAAATATCAGATGAGACAAAATGTTCAGCTGCCCCTTTAAGGGTGGGAGGTTACCGTGGTAATGGGGCCACTTGAGTCATGTCATGTGTGAGATTTGGGACCTGACTAGGGTGTCTCTTCACTATCTGTTGAAGCAGCAGAATCAAACTATCGTTGAAAAACAACCGAGCTTGTGAACAAAACAATGTAAATAGCCAAGAAACGAGGACAAAGTCTCACTTTGTAGACTTTTGAGTAAATTAGACCAACTTTTATGCCTGTGTGCAGAGCCTCCAAAAATGAATCTCTCAGCACTTCACTCAGTGCACAAAGCTCCCCTGCCAGGCAGTGTTGCTGCGCAAGGTGGGATATAGGATTCATATTTCTTTGTGCGATTAGCAGCTATGAAACAAAACAGCAGAAATTATTTTTTCTGCTATAATTCACAAGTTGCAGATGTGCTCATACTTGACATTTGACTCTTTTTATTTGTAAAAGTAATGCTGGCACTGTAGCCCTGCAAATTGACCACCCGCCAACGTGGCTGGTGAAATAGACATTCTTAACCACCAATACATACATCTACCCGCATTTAGTGAGTATTTTATGCCCTGATCCAGCTTCCCCCTGAAGCTAGGCCAGCAGAGTCCCTGCCTATCTTCCGAAAACATCTGAAACCTCTTCAAAGAGTATCTTAAGTAATCCCACAGCATCCCCCCTCCACAATGTCGCCTCTGGTCCTGGCCTGCAAGCTGATGTTGTCCCCTGGGCCCTTGGCTGCACCGGTCTGGGAATCCAAGATGGCATCCCATTGAAGCTCTATTACAGTGTGTAGGCTATATGTATTTCTCCCTTACCTTGCTGCCCTATCTTTAGTCCACTCAGCAGGTCAATGCTCTCTGGTCCGTCTTCTATTGTCTCCTCTTTGGCCAGCAGCAGATCAGGCTTCCCATCCTCCATGTCTACTGACTGTAAGAGATACAGTGTGAGAAGATGTTGGATCAAGAAATCTGATATGAGCACCCTGCTATGGCGCATCTTCTGATTGGGCAATGAGGGATTGCTATGAGTACTATGCAACCATGTTAGTTGATTTGATACTATGGAAAAGTGATAGATGATTTGATTACTTGACACTCTTTAATGGTTTGATAATTCAAAAGCATGGTCCCGTATGTGCAAAGAGTCTCAGAGTAGAAGTGCTGATCAAGGATCAGTTCCCCACCTGTCTACATAGTCTTTATTATTATGATCTAAAAGGCAAATCTGATCCTAGATCAGCACTTCTACTCTGTTGCTTTGTGGATATGGGACCTGACTTAATACCATGCATATAATTGTTTACAGTGGCTCACCTCAGTGTGACTGTGTGTGGTCCTGTGTTGCTCAGCTGGTTCCTCTGTGGGTTCAGGAGGAGGTGTAGTCTGGTTGTCCTCCATGACCATGGGCCCCTCAGGGTTCCCCAGACCCTCCCCACACCCCTCCTCATTCACCAGCAGCACCTCTGGACCCTCCTCCTCCTGGAAGAGAGAGGTGATACAGATTATACAGACATACACTCCCCCAGGTACGTACACACAGATAATAAACAGTTTCAACATGGAGTGTTTACCCATCCCCACTACGTTTGAGTCCTATACTGTAGTTACAGAATGACTTCATTGTTGTTAAACCCATTATGGTTGACAAAATAAGTCAGCTATGATAAGTAAAACGTTATCAGACAAACCTGACTAAACTATTGTGACGTGTACAGTAGGTGTTTGTTAGTGTGTGGGTATGTGTAGGTATATTTAGTAACTCTATAATGGTTACAAAGCACTGTCGAGTGTATGCAGAATAGGGTGAGGTGATGTATACTAAAGAGAGTCTCAATGAAAGTCTTAGAATGAAAAGTCCCATTTTGTGTTTATTAAACATGAACAAGTGTTAAGGTGGCACTCCAGACTCCTTTTCACCTCTTAACACCTGATTTACTTAACAAAAGGCACATCTCAATAGGTGGTCCAGGTAAGTCATGACATCACAAGTGGTGGGCCTTTCCTCTTTTGTTCTCTAGGCCGATGACATCACAACTTCCCATCAAACCAACTAATTGAATACCCTACTCCTTGAAGTTTGCAGTTGTCTAAAAAAACACTTTTGCGCTAATGTTTAATTTTTTAAACCATTTAGACTTGTATTTATACTTGGGATATCACTTTAAAACAGGAAAAGTTAAATCACTGGAGGAAGTCTTTAAATACACCATATGAAAACCACACAGATTTCTCAACTAAAAATCTGCATGAATTACCTAAACTGCATTCAATTTCTCAAAGTGTCTGGTGAAAAAAATAGAATTTGAATAGAAGTAATGAAACAGGCATTTATGAACATCATATAGGCTACACCGTACAAACACACTATGTAACATACTCTTTAGGTCATACAGTGTATCACACAATGTCTGGATGCAATATTTTACTCCGGAATATTAAACACTGAAATCTGTTAATCTCGTTATTCCAAATGCATCTGTGGGTCTTTTCAATTGACAACAATTAAAATTAATCTTTGTTTTTAATGCAGGGTAGGATATAAAAGTCAGAAGCTATCGATTGGAATGGTTACTTTCTGTTATAGAGTGGAATGTTTTTTCTGCTGGTGTATCCTTAGGTAGCTCCTCTCTGAGAACCTCTTCCCGCAGTGTGTACATGCGAACGGCCTCTCTCCAGTGTGGACCTTCAGGTGCATCTTCAAGTGACCAGCCTGGGCGAAGCGCATGGGACACTGGGTACAGCTGTAGGGTTTTTCCCCTGTGTGGACCCTCTGGTGCCTCTTCAGGTCACCAGCCTGGGCGAAGCACATGGGACATTGGGTACAGCTGAAGGGTTTCACCCCTGTGTGGACCCTCTGGTGCCTCTTCAGGTTGCCAGCCTGGGCGAAGCACATGTGACACTGGGTACAGCTATAGGGTTTCACCCCTGTGTGGACCCTCTGGTGGATCTCCACCTTCTGGGGGCAGCTGAAGCCTTTGTTACAGAACATGCAGAGGAACCGTTTCTCTTTACTACCGCCTGATGTTTCTCCCCCTCCCTGAACCTGGGCTCTAGCCCTGTCGTTTGAGTTCAATACCTGATCGAAAACGACACGGCCATGTGAATCGGAATGCCCCATCGACATTGACATTGGGTCGTGATCCCTGAGCGAGTGTAAAGGGGAGTGGGTCGCAACATTTTGATTTGTCTCTAATCTTTCCCTGTAATCTAAGAAATCTCTGCCCTGTGAGTGTCCATCTCCTAGGTGACTATCTGCATTCCATGTGGGAGGAGGGTCACCCTCCACTTTCACAGTCACCTCATCTACGACTATAACCTCCCCTTTCTTAGCTAGGCACCCTTCAGAGTATACATTACTACTGTACCGGTTCCAGTCCCCTCTAGACAGATCAGTCTGTGTCTCTAAACCCAAGGGCATGTTGCCTGGGTCCATCTCTGTAGTGTAAGAACAAGACGGATCATTTCCAATCTCTAACGCGTCACCTGAGTCCGGATGGGAATTAACCGTCCTTGGGCTCGGGTTACCGTAAAGTAAATACTCTGAGCTGGGAGCAGGAGGACAGCCCAGTGGCCCCAGCCCCAGTCGCTCTGGGTCTGACTTGTTGTCAGATTCTGTGTGTAAGAGCCTGTGTGTTACAGTTAAAGTCTCTGTGTCTGTCTCTGACTTGTGTCTGTCTCTGACCTCCGTCATGCTGCATTGGGTCCTGGGCTGCGCTGTGGCAGTGGTGGGGTCCTCCGTAGCTACAGGGGGCACTCCAGCCGTTTCAGTCTGGATGTTTCTGCTGTGTCCTGGGTCCTCCTCTCCTTCAGACCTCTCCTGCTTGACCCCAGGACCTGCAGCCTCTGCATCTGCAGACTGACACAAGAAGAGAGGAGGTTATTACCTAAATTGGATAACAATGTCTTAGGGAAGTCAAACAAGCTCTCCTATGGTAGATGTGCATGTACACAAGTGAATAGCTGAAGAGAGCCTTGCTGAAATAAATGGGCAACATTTGATTAACAAAGTAGCATTTTTTTACACTAACCTGTATCATGATAACATGCTGGGTTGAGGTTCCACTCCCCTCATCAACAGTGATTGGTTGGTCATCTCCCCATGTATTGTGTCCTGCTGGCTTGACAAAGCACCTGTGGCCTCCAGTGAGATGTCCTTCACCTGAGAGAATGATTGGGGGAAAGAAGGGGTTAGGTTAGGTACTCTCAATGCTATATTGTACACTATTGACAATGTCTAGAATTGGCAAATATTTAAGGTAACACTTCTCATAACTTCTTGATATGCTATTTATTTATCGATGTATTGTATTATGTTCCATGCATCACTTTTTTTATTTATTGAGTAAATAATAGGAAATGCAGTGAATGGAATAATATGGTTAGAATATGATTGTGTCTTTGCGCAAGCTAGTTAAGTAATCAGGGAGATTATTGCATACTATCCCAAAACTGACCAAGACCCAATTGTGGGTAACACATCTGAACACGTGCAGAAAGGGGAGACAGGACACGCAGTCTCGGCCTTCTGCAGAATGTACCTCTTGCCATTCCTCTGTACCGGTCGAGGATCTTGACACAACTGGGACGAATGGCGAGGACGCGCTCCCGTGCTACCTTCAGTTCCAATAGCTGTAGTTTCCTCCGCAATGCCCTGTTTTCTTTCTGGCTTTGAGTTATTTCCAAACGAAACACGGCATAGTCGTCATCTACGAGTTTACATATCTCTGCCACTGCTGCATTCGCTAGCACCTCCATGATGGAGGCTATTTGAGTGTGAAAAACCATACCGTTAGCCATTGTTAGCAGCTAGGTTAACTAGATAATATCTAATCACCAAATCCTGTCTCCAACGTGTATTAAAGACTACATAGGGTAAGTATGTGATTCTGTGCAGTTAAATGAGTCATATTTTTAGTGCCATGGTGTTAATAAACGTCTAAATAGCAACAATAAACACGCTAACATGGAAATTGTTCTTCGTAATTTACTTCCGTTTACACTGAAGAGAAAGGATGTTATTGGTGGGCGTCATAGAAGGGTGTGGCTAAATGAAGGGTGTGCGCGCTGTTCTTTGAAATACGGCTTATTACCTTACACGTCAAACCTCCGATTCATGATCAGTATCTTTCAAGCGGTTGTCACTAGCATCCACAGCCAAAGTCATAATTATGTCTAAACCCTGCCTATTTCTACAATATCTCTAATTAACATTTGATTTTAAACCTAACCTTAACCACACTGCTAACTTTATGCATAACCCATAACCTTAAATGAAGACCAAAAAGCACATTTTTGTTTTCATTCATTTTTAAAATATAGCCAATTTTTACTTTGTGGCCTTGGAATCTAATGGAAACCCTTTCATAGGATTGAATGAAACTAAGGCCAATTTTAATTGTAAATGATAAACAAGTAAATAAAAAGTCAACATATCAAAAGGACAACATCATTTCTAATTTATTAACAGATTTGATCACTTATTTTTTTGTACATAAAGGAACAGGTACCACCTGATTATGCCAAATAATGTTGGGATGGACATTGTTTGTTATGACCAGAACATAGGGAAAACCAAATTCAAAGGGGGAATTTGTGCATTTGGAAACTATTCAAACCCATTCACTTTTTCCACATTTTGTTACGTTACAGCCTTATTCTAAAATGGATTAAATTAATTATTTTCCTCATCAATCTACACACAATACCCCATAATGACAAAGTGAAAACAGGTTTTTAGACATTTTTGCAAATGTATTAAAAATAAAAAACAGATACCTTATTTATGTAAGTATTCAACCCCTTTGCTATGAGACTCGAAATTGAGCTCTGGTGCATCCTGTTTCCATTGAGCATCCTTGAGAT
Source organism: Coregonus clupeaformis (assembly GCF_020615455.1). NCBI lineage: Eukaryota > Metazoa > Chordata > Actinopteri > Salmoniformes > Salmonidae > Coregonus > Coregonus clupeaformis. Next base: position 240,571 of record NW_025533712.1, read on the forward strand.
GTTTCTACAACTTGATTGGAGTCCACCTGTGGTAAATTCAATTGAATGGACATGATTTGGAAAGGCACACACCTGTATATATAAGGTCCTACAGGGAGATGACCAAGAACCTGATGGTCACTCTGACAGAGCTCCAGAGTTCCTCTGTGGAGATGGGAGAACCTTCCAGAAGGACAACCATCTCTGCAGCACTCCACCAATAAGGCCTTTATGGTAGAGTGGCCAGACGGAAGCCACTCCTCAGTAAAAGGCACATGACAGCTGGCTTGGAGTTTGCCAAAAGGCACCTAAAGGATTCGGCACCTAAAGGACTCAGACCATGAGAAACAAGATTCTCTGGTCTGATGAAACCAAGATTGAACTCTTTGGAATGAATGCCAAGCTTCACGTCTGGAGGAAACCAGGCACCGCTCATCACCTGGCCAATACCATCCCCACAGTGAAGCATGGTGGTGGCAGCATCATGCTGTAGGGATGCTTTTCAGCGGCAGGGACTGGGAGATCAGTCAGGGTCGAGGGAAAGATGAACAGAGCAAAGTACAGAGAGATTCTTGATGAAAACCTGCTCCAGAGTGCTCAGGACCTTAGATTGGGGCGAAGGCTCAACTTCCAACAGGACAACGACCCTAAACACACAGCCAAGACAACGCAGGAGTGGCTTTGGGACAAGTCTCTGAATGTCCTTGAGAGGCCCAGCTAGAGCCCGGACTCCGATCTAACATCTCTGGAGAGACCTGGAAATAGCTGTGCAGCGACGCTCCCCATCCAACCTGACAGAGCTGGAGAGGATCTGCAGAGAAGAATGGGAGAAACTCCCCAAATACAGGTGTGCCAAGCTTGTAGTATCAGACTCGAGGCTGTAATCGCTGCCAAAGGAGCCTCAACAAAGTACTGAGTAAACAGTCTGAAGACTTATGTAAATGTGATATTTCAGTTTATTATTTTGATTACATTTGCAAAAAACTCAATCTGTTTGCTTTGTCATTATGGGGTATTGTGTGTAGATTGAGGGGAAAAAACTATTTAATCAATTTTATAATAAGGCTGTAACGTAACAAAATGTGGAAAAAGTCAAGGGGTCTGAATACTTTCCGAAATGCACTGTGTATATATTTTTTTTATTTCACCTTTATTTAACCAGGTAAGCCAGTTGAGAACAGGTTCTCATTTACAACTGCGACCTGGCCAAGATAAAGCATAGTAGTGCAATAACAAAAAAAAACAACAACACAGAGTTACATATGGGGTAAAAAAACATAAAGTCAGAAATACAACAGAAAATATATATACAGTGTGTGCAAATGTAGCAAGTTATGGAGGTAAGGCAGTAAATAGGCTATAGTGCAGAATAATTACAATAGTATTAACACTGGAATGCTAGATGTGCAAGAGATTATGTGCAAATAGAGATACTGGGGTGCAAAAGAGCAAAATAAATAACAATATAGGGATGAGGTAGTTGGGTGGGCTAATTTCAGATGGGCTGTGTACAGGTGCAGTGATCGGTAAGGTGCTCTGACAACTGATGCTTAAAGTTATTGAGGGAGATAAGAGTCTCCAGCTTCAGAGATTTTTGCAATTCGTTCCAGTCATTGGCAGCAGAGAACTGGAAGGAATGGCGGCCAAAGGAGGTGTTGGCTTTGGGAATGACCAGTGAGATATACCTGCTGGAGCGCAGACTACGGGTGGGTGCTGCTATGGTGACCAATGAGCTAAGATAAGGCGGGGATTTGCCTAGCAGTGATTTATAGATGGCCTGGAGCCAGTGGGTTTGACGACGAACATGTAGTGAGGACCAGCCAACAAGAGCGTACAGGTCACAGTGGTGGGTAGTGTATGGGGCTTTGGAGACAAAACGGATGGCACTGTGATAGACTACATCCAATTTGCTGAGTAGAGTGTTGGAGGCTATTTTGTAAATGACATCGCCGAAGTCAAGGATCGGTAGGATAGTCAGTTTTACGAGGGCATGTTTGGCAGCATGAGTGAAGGAGGCTTTGTTGCGAAATAGGAAGCCGATTCTAGATTTAACTTTGGATTGGAGATTCTTTATGTGAGTCTGGAAGGAGAGTTTACAGTCTAACCAGACACCTAGGTATTTGTAGTTGTCCACATACTCTAGGTCAGACCCGTCGAGAGTGGTGATTCTAGTCGGGTGGGCGGGTGCCAGCAGCGTTCGATTGAAAAGCATGCATTTAGTTTTACTAGTGTTTAAGAGCAGTTGGAGGCTACTGAAGGATTGTTGTATGGCATTGAAGCTCGTTTGGAGGTTTGTTAACACAGTGTCCAATGAAGGGCCAGATGTATACAAAATGGTGTCGTCTGCGTAGAGGTGGATCTGAGAGTCACCAGCAGCAAGAGCGACATCATTGATATACACGGAGAAAAGTGTCGGCCCAAGAATTGAACCCTGTGGCACCCCCATAGAGACTGCCATAGGTCCAGACAACAGGCCCTCCGATTTGACACACTGAACTCTATCTGAGAAGTAGTTGGTGAACCAGGCGAGGCAGTCATTTGAGAAACCAAGGCTATTTAGTCTGCCAATAAGAATGCGGTGGTTGACAGAGTCGAAAGCCTTGGCCAGGTCGATGAAGACGGCTGCACAGTACTGTCTATTATCAATCGCGGTTATAATATCATTTAGGACCTTGAGCGTGGCTGAAGTGCACCCGTGACCAGCTCGAAACCGGATTGCATAGCGGAGAAGGTACGGTGGTATTCGAAATGGTCGATTATCTGTTTGTTAACTTGGCTTTCGAATACTTTCGAAAGGCAGGGCAGGATGGATATAGGTCTGTAGCAATTTGGATCTAGAGTGTCACCCCCTTTGAAGAGGGGGGATGACCGCGGCAGCTTTCCAATCTCTGGGGATCTCAGACGTTATGAAAGAGAGGTTGAACAGACTAGTAATAGGGGTAGCGACAATTTCGGCGGCTAGTTTTAGAAAGAAAGGGTCCAGATTGTCTAGCCCAGCTGATTTGTAGGGGTCCAGATTTTGCAGCGCTTTCAAAACATCAGCTGTCTGAATTTGTGTGAAGGAGAAGCGGGGGGGGCATGGGCAAGTTGCAGCAGAGGGTGCAGAGTTGGTGGCCGGGTTAGTGGTAGCCAGATGGAAAGCATGGCCAGCTGTAGCAAAATGCTTGTTGAAATTCTCGATTATTGTAGATTTATCGGTGGTGATAGTGTTTCCTAGCCTCAGTGCAGTGGGCAGCTGGGAGGAAGTGCTCTTATTCTCCATGGACTTTAGTGTCCCAAAACTTTTTGGAGTTAGTGCTACAGGATGCAAATTTCTGTTTGAAAAAGTTAGCCTTTGCTTTCCTGACTGCTTGTGTATATTGGTTCCTAACTTCCCTGAAAAGTTGCATATCGCGGGGGCTATTTGATGCTAATGCTGTACGCCACAGGATGTTTTTGTGCTGGTCAAGTCTGAGGAGAACCAGGGGCTATATCGGTATTTTTTGAATGGGGCATGTTTATTTAAGATTGAGAGGAAATTACTTTTAAGGAACAACCAGGCATCCTCTACTGACGGAATGAGATCTATATCCATCCAGGATACCTGGGCCAGGTCAATTAGGAAGGCCTATATGTGTGTGTGTGTGTTAGACTTCAATGACAGTGTTTCGGCTATACCAGCACACCAAACAACAAGTCTGTATCATGTGAGAATGTTAGCGTACCCAGATGTTCAACTGAGGGACTTGGTAATAAAAAATAAAAACTCTTAACCCAGGACACTTCACATGATAACTATAATACACTGCTCAAAAAAATAAAGGGAACACTAAAGTAACACATCCTAGATCTGAATGAATTAAATAATCTTATTAAATACTTTTTTCTTTACATAGTTGAATGTGCTGACAACAAAATCACACAAATTATCAATGGAAATCAAATGTATCAACCCATGGAGGTCTGGATTTGGAGTCACCCTCAAAATTAAAGTGGAAAACCACACTACAGGTTGATCCAACTTTGATGTTATGTCCTTAAAACAAGTCAAAATGAGGCTCAGTAGTGTGTGTGGCCTCCACGTGCCTGTATGACCTCCCTACAACGCCTGGGCATGCTCCTGATGAGGTGGCGGATGGTCTCCTGAGGGATCTCCTCCCAGACCTGGACTAAAGCATCCGCCAACTCCTGGACAGTCTGTGGTGCAATGTGGCGTTGGTGGATTGAGCGAGACATGATGTCCCAGATGTGCTCAATTGGATTCAGGTCTGGGGAACGGGCGGGCTAGTCCATAGCATCAATGCCTTCCTCTTGCAGGAACTGCTGACACACTCCAGCCACATGAGGTCTAGCATTGTCTTGCATTAGGAGGAACCCAGGGCCAACCGCACCAGCATATGGTCTCACAAGGGGTCTGAGGATCTCATCTCGGTACCTAATGGCAGTCAGGCTACCTCTGGCGAGCACATGGAGGGCCCCAAAGAAATGCCACCCCACACCATGACTGACCCACCGCCAAACCGGTCATGCTGGAGGATGTTGCAGGCAGCAGAATGTTCTCCACGGCGTCTCCAGACTCTGTCACGTCTGTCACATGTGCTCAGTGTGAACCTGCTTTCATCTGTGAAGAGCACAGGGCGCCAGTGGCGAATTTGCCAATCTTGGTGTTCTCTGGCAAATGCCAAACGTCCTGCACAGTGTTGGGCTGTAAGCACAACACCCACCTGTGGACGTCGGGCCCTCATACCACCCTCATGGAGTCTGTTTCTGACCGTTTGAGCAGACACATGCACATTTGTGGCCTGCTGGAGGTCATTTTGCAGGGCTCTGGCAGTGCTCCTCCTGCTCCTCCTTGCACAAAAGCGGAGGTAGCAGTCCTGCTGCTGGGTTGTTGCCCTCCTACGGCCTCCTCCACGTCTCCTGATGTACTACTGGCCTGTCTCCTGGTAGCGCCTCCATGCTCTGGACACTACGCTGACAGACACAGCAAACCTTCTTGCCACAGCTCGCATTGATGTGCCATCCTGGATGAGCTGCACTACCTGAGCCACTTGTGTGGGTTGTAGACTCCGTCTCATGCTACCACTAGAGTGAAAGCACCGCCAGCATTCAAAAGTGACCAAAACATCAGCCAGGAAGCATAGGAACTGAGAAGTGGTCTGTGGTCACCACCTGCAAAACCAGTCCTTTATTGGGGGTGTCTTGCTAATTGCCTATAATTTCCACCTGTTGTCTATTCCATTTGCACAACAGCATGTGACATTTATTGTCAATCAGTGTTGCTTCCTAAGTGGACAGTTTGATTTCACAGAAGTGTAATTGACTTGGAGTTACATTGTGTTGTTTAAGTGTTCCCTTTCTTTTTTTGAGCAGTGTATTTCAGCTAAAGAATTGCTACGATTTCTCCCCATTGTGGGCACTCCTATGTCTGATGAGGTAACTCAGGAAGGAGAAGCTCTTGTAACATAGTTTGCACTTGAAAGGCCTCTCCTTGGTGTGAATGGTCTGGTGCTGCTTCACATACCTTGCCTCAGCAAAGCGCTTCCCACATGTGGGGCAGGCATATGGCTTGTCAGCGTCTGTCCTAATGTTTGGCCTCTTACGTTGTGACCCAATGACACCAGAGGTGGTAGAAGCAGGAGCCACCGCCATTAGGTGGTTAGTCTTTGAGCTCCCTCCTTGACCTCTAGCCATTGTTTGGGTGTTGTTGGGATTGTGTGCTGTGTTATAGGCTAGGTGCCTCTCGTGGTGAACGCCCATCCTGACCCGGTCTGTATTGGTGGGGTAACCATGAGGTAACTGAGGACGGCTAGACCCAGGTCCAGGCCTTCTATGAACCCAGTCACCAGGCATTAGACGAGACCCTGAAGGAGAAGACAGACTTCCTATTAGACTACCATCAGGGGGCTCTCCCACCACTCTCTGTGAAGGCCGAAGCCCAGGGTGACTTGCTTTGTTCATCATGGATACTGTGGTGTTTGTATCATAGGAGGAGAAGGGTCTATCTCGATCAGCCCCAGGCCCTGCTCCAGCCCTGCACGGAGACTGTGAAGAGAAGGGTCTGGGCTGCAGACTGGATCCCTGACTGGAGCCTCTGTCTCTCTGATGACCACCAGGACTGAGGTTGTTCAGTCCACCAGTCCACTGGTTGTGTTCTGTGTAGTGGTGGAGTCTCTGTCCCTTGTTGGTTGGTCCTGGTTCCGACTCGGGAAGGTAGAGTGATGGCTCCTGATCCAGGGTTCTGATCCAGGGCCAGGGTTTGTGACCAGCCGCCTCAGAGGTCCAGTCTTTCGCGCCAGCAACCCCAGATATCAGCAGGTCCTCATGGACTGCAGACTGTAAACACATATTGAACAGAAAAGCATAGTTTATATAAGAAACTCTTTGCTGTACACACAGAAACATGACATTATGATATTATAAAATGTTAACCACAGTCCAGCCCATCTCTAACACTGTGATTCAATTACCTAACAATATGGAGCCATTGGAGTTTATTATCAAAAAAATCCATATGTGTTGATTCAACAATTAAGTATAATGTTTTGGTTTGACTGAAATAAGGGAAACCCAGTCCCTGCAATGATATAAAAATAACCAAGCCAGTCAGCACATAGTCAATTTTGTATTTAATTTCAACAAAATGGTAATACACTCACATAACTTGAAGTACAGTACTTTTATTGCACAAAACGATACATGTGACAAGTAGGACTGTGGAAGTCATGACATTTTGTCAGCTAGTTATTGTCATGCAAAAGTCTGCCAGTCTCAAGGTAATTGACCTTAATTAACATAAACATGTTAAGCATCTCCAGGCCTGCATTACATTTTACATTTTAGTCATTTAGCAGACTTTCTTATCCAGAGCGACTTACAATTAGTGAGACCATACAAGCTGCTGATGCACTTTGGAACATATATAATAAATCAATTGAATATACACCATCACAATAAAGCCATGATTTATTTTAGGCAGGTCTAAAGAAACATGATTTAAAGAAAATGTATTTCAGAAGAATAGAATGTGAGTAGTCCTACTGTACACTGTCATTTGTTATATGGCTATGCACCATTCCATAGGCTGTAGGATTGTTCATTTAGCTGACAATATATGCTTATAAGTCCCATGCCATTATTTTATATTATGATTTTATAGTAAGAAGATTATAATTGAACTTAGCTGAATAAAATAGAAAGGATGTTTTTCCCATTCAAGAGGAGTGTGCATATGAAGTGGCTATGTTGAGCATAACAGGTCCTATATGCTAGATTTTCAGTTATTTGGCAACTTTAGTTGTGAATGATACAAACCTTAGAATGCCTTCGAAATCAAAAGATATATGGGCTGCATGATGCGACTATAGGCTATTGATGATTTGAGAAAGTTGCAAAAAAAGCTTATGCCTTTTCTCTCCAGCTCTCATCAAGTGATCATTATTTCACCCATCAGACTATTCTCAATTTAATCTTATCTTCACTAATGATTTAGAATGGGCCATTATCAAATGGGCAAGAGGAAAAAGACACATCATCCGCACTCGAGTAGCGAATGGAGGCCACTTTCCTGCAGGTTCGTCCCATGTCGGGTAAACTACTTCGGTTATGTCGCCGCGCAACGTTATAGATATTCCGCCCAAACTCTGTATGCCATGGGCTCTCCAACCCTGTTCCTGCAGCTACCCAGTGCTTCATTTGGGAAACCAAGTGAAATCTGTTCGGGAACATCGATAGTAACATGTTTTCACAACGAAACATACTGTATTTCATTAAACTGTTGACAGCCCTTCTATCTGCGCCCTGGAGAAAGGCATTAAGGAGAGAGGGGAGGAGCTGGAAACGCAAGGTGGTGAAATATTCTGTAGCTGAAGGTAATGTCAGCCTATTACTAGGCTATTCAAAATCAAATAAAACTTCACTATAATGTAGACTCTTAATTTGTTTAATTTAGGCTACCAATTTTGTACCAAAAATATCTGAAATCAGTTTTTTAAAATCAAATTAATTCGAGAATACTTTGGAAAAGGTTCAACATTACACACAGCTTCACTACTTAATGTCATTACATTACATTTACATTTTAGTCATTTAGCAGACGCTCTTATCCAGAGCGACTTACAGTTAGTGAGTGCATACATTTTCATACTGGCCCCCCGTGGGAAACGCACCCACAACCCTGGCGTTGCAAGCGCCATGCTCTACCAACTGAGCTACAGGGGACTATAAAGTTGTATTTTTTAGTGATCCAATTGACATTTTAGTCATTTAGCAGACGCTATTATCCAGAGCGACTTACAATTAGTGAGTGCATAAATTTTTCATACTGGCCCCCCATGGGAATCGAACCCACAACCCTTGCATTGCAAGCGCCATGCTCTACCAACTGAGCTACAGGAGGGCCAAAGTTGTGCATACAGCTTCACTATTTCATGTCAAGTAAACATGAATTAAGGCACTATCATTTCCTCATTATAAACACCAGCATCAAACAACAGGACAAGGTTGTCACTTTTCATCAGTAAAGCATTTTTACAGACACCATCACAATATCATCTACTCTGCTTCACCATACTCATTATTTCCTCAGTTCACCTCATCCAGTTCCCTACTACATCCAAAACAAACATAATTAACTATAAACTAACTAGTACTACATTACATGTCACTATACTCTATACATGGGCCGTGTGCATTTTCTGCTGGTGTAACCTGAGGTAGCTCCTCTCTGAGAACCTCTTCTCACAGTGCGTACAGGTGAACGGCCTCTCTCCTGTGTGGACCTTCAGGTGCCTCTTCAGGCTGGACGTGTGGGAGAAACTGACCCGGCACAGGTGGCAGCCAAACGGTTTCTCCCCCGTGTGGACCCTCTGGTGCCTCTTCAGGCTGGATGAGTGGGAGAAACTGGCCCGGCACAAGTTGCAGCCGAACGGTTTCTCCCCCGTGTGCATCCTCTGGTGGATCTCCACCTGTTGGGGGAAACTGAAGACTTTTCCACAGAACGAACACGGGAAGCGCTTCTCTTTGCCACTGGATCTAGTGATAGAATTACTACTACTGGCATTGTCTGAGGTCTGGTTTAACCTTAGGAGAGTGTGAGGAGGATGAAGGCCAGGGAGTGTCTGTGTTGTCGCAGGGTCCATGTTCCAGTTGATAGATCCTATAGAAGGCAGGCTGAAGGCAGCACCTGTTAGGGGGTTAACCTGAGGCGCCATCAGTCTCTCTGAATCACAACTATAGGAGCAGGACGGATCATCGCTAGCCGAGTCTGTGTCTGTTCTCTCCCGACTCACACCGACAGCTCCCTGTCCCTGCAGAACAAATCTACGCCTCGCCCTGGTCTCACCCAGTCTGTTGTCATGGAAACTAAGTTTGGTTGTTGTTTTGTGTTCCACTGTGTGTTTCGGGTTGTGGTTAACAGTGTTGTTCCCCAGCCCGGCATTAAGGAAGCTGTCCCATCCACTGACCTCCACTATGTCGCCTCTGGCCCTGGCCTGCTCAGTGATGTCATCCCCTGGACCCTTGGCTGCTCCGGTCTGGGAATCCAAGATGACCGCCCAGTCTCCTCTTTTAACCTCCAGCCAACCACCTGAAGGAAGAGGTTACATTTACATTTACATTTAAGTCATTTAGCAGACGCTCTTATCCAGAGCGACTTACAGTTACAAAATAGACTTAAAAAATCATGGCAGAGAAAACTCTACATATGAAGTTTTTTTTTGTAAATTACCTGGTCAAGTTCATACATTGTGTGTTTTTGTATGTAAACATAAGTTGTATTGATTTCATTTTCTGAAAAAATAATAGCCAGGCGCATTACTATTCCCATTGAAGGCTATATGTATGTCTCCCTTACCTTGCTCCCCCATCTTTAGTCCACTCAGCAGGTCAATGCTCTCTGGTCCGTCTTCTATTGTCTCCTCTTTGACTAGCAGCAGATCAGGCTTCCCATCCTCCATGTCTACTGACTGTAAGAGATACAGAGTGAGAGGATGTTGGATCAAGAAATCTGATATGAGCACCCTGCTACGGAGCATCTTCTGATTGGGAAATGAGGGATTGCTATGAGTACTATGCAAACATGTTAGTTTATTTTATTATTTGATACTCTTTAATGGTTTAATAAATGAAAAGCATGGTCCCACACTTAAGACAAAATTAATCAAGACCAGGGCCCGTATCCACAAAGTGTCTCAGAGTAGAACATTGGTCGTAAGTTCTGAGAAGCTACAATTTACTCCTACTCTTATGGGTAAAAATAAAAGCTATGCATGAAGCCTCTTTAGTAATAAGGGTCCTACCTAGTCTACAGATATTTAGGACACCTCATGAGCTGTCCTAACTAGTTGAGTTACCAGCAAGTGTCTTGATAATAGAAAAAGGCAGTGAGTCAGTGGTTCCTGCACCATAGACATGAAATTGCTTCGGAGTTGTTGAAAGAATGTGTTTATATTTGTATATGATCAACCCATAAATGATCTAGACCTACCTGCAACAGTATCTCTTGCGCTTTTGACAATGATTTCACATGATATGCCTAAATTGTTTTAACCAGTAGGCTAATAAATATTAAACATTTTCTTTTGATTATTTCAATAACCTACATTGTGTTATTTCAAGTTATCCCTTTGGAGCGCATATCACCTTGATAGACGTTGACAGTCTACCTTTAAAAAACGGTAGTGATGAGTGTGTTGAGAGTCCAAAGGTGGCAATGCCTCATTGCGATTAGCTATTCCCCATAATTCTAATTCTTATGACCGAAAATAGCTTCTTGACATCAGAACAGCGATCACTATCTTCGATTTGGATGAATATTTCTACTTCAATGAGTTGGAGGCACAGGACATACGGCTCACCCCAGACCAGGCCCTAATCCCGAAGACTCAGAAAAGAAAAAGACGGCGCAAGTGAGGCCAACATGTGGGCACCCTGACGAAACTACGTCGGCGAGGACATAAACCACCTCTACCCTCCGTTCTATTGGTGAACGTACAATCACTGGAGAACAAACTGGACGAGCACCGTTCGAGACTATCCTATCAACGGGACCTGAAGAACTGTAATATCCTATGGTTCTCGGAGTCTTGGCTGAACAAGAACATGGATAATATACAGTACTAGTCAAACGTTTGGACACACCTACTCATTCAAGGGTTTTTCTTTATTTTTACTATTTTCTACATTGTTGACTAATAGTGAAGATATCAAAACTATGAAATAACAGAGAGAAGGAAAAGCAGCCAACAAGTGCTCAGCATATGTGGGAACTCCTTCAAGACTGTTGGAAAAGCATTCCAGGTGAAGCTGGTTGAGAGAATGCCAAGAGTGTGCAAAGCTGTCATCAAGGCATAGGGTGGCTACTTTGAAGAATCTCAAATATAAAATATATTTTGATTTGTTTAACACTTTTTTGGTTACTACATATGTGTTATTTCATAGTTTTGATGTCTCCACTATTATTCTACAATGTAGAAAATAGTAAAAATTAAGTAAAACCCTGGGTGTGTCCAAACTTTTGACTGGTACTGTACATCTGGCTGGTTTTTCTATGCATCAATAGGACAGAACGGCAACATCCGGTAAGCTCAAGGGGGAGGTGTATGTCTCTTTGATAATAACAGCTGGTGTGCGATCTCTAATTGCAACACTGAACCATGCATGAGCGCACCAGCTGTTCCGAACGACTGTATGATCATACTCTCCGTAGCTGATGTGAGTAAGAACTTTAAACAGGTTAACATTCACAAGGCCGCAGGGCCAGACGGATTACCAGACCCGTACTCAGAGCATCTGCTGACCAGCTGGCAAGTGTCTTCACTGATATTTTCAACCTCTCCCTGACCCAGTCTGTAATACCTATATGTTTAAAGCAGCCCACCATAGTCCCTGTGCCCAAGAACATCTAGGTAACCTGTCTAAATGACTTTCGCCTCGTAGCATTCACATCTGTAGCCATGAAATGCTTTGAAAGGCTTGTCATGGCTCACATCAACACCATCACACCAGACACCCTGGACCCACTCCAATTCGCATACCGACCCAACAGATCCACAGATGACGCAATCTCTATTGCACTCCACACTGCCCTCTCCCACCTGGACAAGAGGTGAGAATGCTGTTCATTGACTACAGCTCAGCGTTCAACACCATAGTGCCCTCCAAGCTCATCACTAAGCTTAGACTCCTCCTGTACTCCCTGGTCACCCACAACCGTGTGGATGTGCACGACTCCAACACCAGTAAGTTTGCTGACAACACGACGGTGGTAGGCCTGATCACCGACGAAGATGAGAGAGCCTATAGGGAGAAGGTCAGAGACTTGGCAGTGTGGTGCCAGGACAACAAACTCTCCCTCAACGTCAGGAAGATAAAAGGAGCTGATCATGGACTACAGGAAACGGAGGGCTGAGCACGCCCCCATTCACATCGACAGGGCTGTAGTGGAGTGGATTGAGAGCTTCAATTTCCTCGGTGTCCACATCACTTAGGATCTATCATGGTCCACACACACACCAACACAGTCGTGATGTGGGCACGACAATGCCTCTTCCCCCTCAGGAGGCGGAAAAGATTTGGCATGGGCCCTCAGATCCTCAAAAAGTTCTACAGCTGCACCATTGAGAGCATCTTGACTGGCTGCATCACCGCTTGGTATGGCATCTGCTTGGCATCCGACCACAAAGCGCCATAGAGGGTAGTGCGTACGGCCCAGTACCTCACTGGGGTTGAGCTCCCTGCCATCCAGGACCTTTATACCAGGCAGTGTCAGAGGAAGGCCCTAAAAAATACCCAAGCCACCCAAGTCATTGACTGTTCTCTCTGCTACCGCAGGGCAAGCGGTACCGATGCACCAAGTGTGGAACCAACAGGACCCTGAACAGCTTCTATCCCCAAGCCATAACACTGCTAAATAGTGACCTAAATAGTTAACCAAATAGCTACCCGGACTATCTGCATTGACCTTTTTGCACTAACTTTTTTGACTCAACACATACGCTGCTGCTGCTGTTTATTATCTGTCCTGTAGACTAGTCACTTTATTCCTAGTTATATGTACATTCTCTCAGTACTGGTACCCCGTGTATCATTCCTCATTGTGTATTTATTACTTTTATTATTCTGTGTTATGACTTTTCTATTATTTCTCTATTTTCTTTCTCACTGTATTGTTGGGAAGGGCCCGTAACAATGTCAATGAGCGTCATCACTATCTTTCCTTTACGGTACCTCAAACTGTCATGATTACCAGCTGAAATAAACTTTTAAGAGTTGATTTTAATCCTGGCTCAGAATTTGTCTGAGCAGTGTTTTAAGATCATCCTAAAACCTACTCTGAGCTTGGAGTTTTTTTAAACAGGTTTTAAATGACCTTTTCTGAGACGCTTTGTGGATACGGCCCATGGGTAGTCTCAGAGTAGAAGTGCTGATCGAGGATCAGGTCCCCACCTGTCTATATAGTCTTATTCATTATGATCTAAAAGGCAAAACTGATCCTAGTTCAGCACTCCTACTCTGAGAGGCTTTGTGGATATGGGCCCTGACCTAATACTATACAGACAGTAGTTCACAGTGGGCTCACCTCAGTGAGACTGTGTGTGGTCCTGTGCTGCTCAGCTGGTTCCTCTGTGGGTTCAGGAGGAGGTGTAGTCTGGTTGTCCTCCATGACCGTGGGCCCCTCAGGGTTCCCCAGACCCTCCTCCTTCACCAGCAGCACCTCTGGACCCTCTTCCTCCTGGAAGAGACAGGTGATACAGATTACACAGACATACACTCCCTCAGGTACGTACACACACAGATAATAAACATACTTTCAACATGGAGTGTTTACCCATCCCTATGAATGAGTCCTATACTGTAGTTACAGAATTACTTAATTGTAGTTAAACCCATCATGGTGGACATAAATAGGATGTAGTGCGTAAACATGTCAGCTATGATTAGTCAAGTCATCATCAGACAAACCTGACTAAACTATTTTGACATGTACAGTAGGTGTTTGTTAGTGTGTGGGTATGTGTAGCTATATTTAGTAAGTATATATTATATTGGTTATAAAGCGCTGTTGGGTGTATGCAGAATAGGGTGAGATCAGATGCGATGTATAACAAAGAGAGTCTCAATGAAAGTCTTGGAATGAAAAGTCTGAGTTTTAAATACACAATATATAAACCACACATACGTCTCAACTAAAAATCTGCATGAACTTTCTCATAAAAAATAAAGTAGTTGAATAGATGTAATGATACAGGCATTTGTGAACATCATATAGCCTACACAGTCCAAACACAATATGAACATCTTGAAGAATAATCTGGCCTTAATGGCCATGTACTATCTCCACCCAGCACAGCCAGAAGAGGACTGGCCACCCCTCAGAGCCTGGTTCCTCTCTAGGTTTCTTCCTAGGTTCCTGCCTTTCTAGGGAGTTTTTCCTAGCCACCATGCTTCTACATCTGCATTGCTTGCTGTTTGGGGTTTTAGGCTGGGTTTCTGTATAGCACTTTGTGACATCTGCTGATGTAAAAAGGGCTTTATTAATACATTTGATTTTGATGTAACAGACTTTTTAGGCTTTAAGTATGCCTTATATCACACAATGTCTGGATGCAATATTTTACTCAGGAATATTCAACACTGAAATATGTTACACTCATTATTCCAAATGCATCTGTGGATCTTTTCTGTTGACAACAATGACAATTAATATTTGTCTTTAATGCAGGGCTTGATCTAAGCGTCAGAAGCTATCGATTGGATGGTTACAAATCACGTTACATTTCGTATAACATGTCAGTTACATATTGCAATATAATTTTTGGACTATATTCTATCGATATTTGACTCCAAGTATCGATACAAAAATATATATAAAAAATAACAAAATATTATTATTTTCTAAAAAAATGTGCTACTGTAGGTAGCGTTAGCTGGCGCTAGTCGGCTGTACCTGCACAAAAACTCAGGTATTTTTAAATCCTATAGCTTGTTCTCCATCTTCTTTTTAAATAGTGAGCCAACATGTTTTCAGCACTTTTATTTCCCTCATTGATCAAAACGTGTTTTATCATGCTCTCTCGTCTCTCTGCAGCAGACATATAGTGAGCAATATGTTTGGAACATCAAATCGCAATATCGAATCAGAATACATATAGAATCGTGAGAATCGTAATAAATATTGTACCGGCACCTAAGTATTGTGATAATATCGTATCATGAGGTCCCTGGCAATTCCCAGCCCTACTTTCTATGTTATATAGTGGAATGGTTTTTCTGCTGGTGTATCCTGAGGTAGCTCCTCTCCCAGAACCTCTTCCCGCAGTGCGTACAGGTGATAGGCTGTGTAGCAAGCTACAGTATCTTCTTTCATTTTCGAGATGATCGATCTCTGTCGAGGGAGGAGTTGGTTTTCACAGTGTATATTTATTACTTCTGAGCACATTTCCGTTTGTTGGCGATGTCAGTTCTTACTTTTCTATTATCTCTCTATTTTCTTTCTCTGCATTGTTGGGAAGGGCCCGTAAGTAAGCATTTCACTGTTAGTCCACACCTGTTGTTTACAAACTATGTGACAAATAACATTTGATTTGATTCAGCTACATTGGTGACAGGGTGGGATCCTTCCGATACGCCTATGGGGCCAGGGCACACAAATGTTCCTAGAGAAGGCGGAATACTGAAGCATGCGTTGATGACAGTTATATGGCTATATTATCTGCTCAGATTCAGCCAAATGCTTCAAAACTCATTGGACGGCGCTTCACAGTGCAGATGGACAATGACCCGAAGCATACTGCGAAAGCAACCCAATACAAGGCAAAGAAGTGGAGTGTTCTGCAATGGCCAAGTCAATCACCTGACCTGAATCCAATTGAGCATGCATTTCATTTGCTGAAGGCAAAACTGAAGGCAAAACGCCCCAAGAACAAGCAGGAACTGAAGACAGCTGCAGTAAAGGCCTGGCAGAGCATCACCAGGGAAGAAACCCAGCATCTGGTGATGTCTATGGGTTCCAGACTTCAGGCAGTCATTGACTGCAAAGGGTTTGCAACCAAGTATTAAAACTCACAATTTAATTTATGATTATGTTAGTTTGTCCAATTAATTTTGAGCCCCTAAAATTGGGGGGCTATGTATAAAAATGGTTGTAATTCCTACATGGTTCATACAATCATTTTGACAAAACCCTTAAATTAAAGATGAAAGTCCACACTTAAAGCACATCTTGAATGTTTCCTTTCAAATCCATTGTGGTGGCATACAGAGCCAAAATTATGCAAATTATGTCACTGTCCAAATAAATATTGATTGGTAGGTTACACTATATTTAGATATTTCAAATACTGCCTGAGACACCTTTGCTATTTGCCTCTGTACTCAATAAATGGTGGAACACTATTTGTGTTGGTGTTCTTTGTTCGGATGTATACGCATGAAATGTAAACTATGGAAAACTTGTCTCACATTCAGTCATAGTTAGTAGAATTATGAATGGATTGGCAAGATTTAGGCACTGTCAACTTTTAGAAGGTTAGTATGAAAGTTCATCATTTAAACCACCTAAATATATTCACTTTCACTGAACATTTAGTATTTAAAACTGAAACATTAATTTCCCAAATGCTTTTTGTACAATCCTACATGCTCTTTATCATTCACCATACCTTACATTCCAATGCATCCAACATTATGCATGCCCACCATGGTATTGGGCAGCTGCAATTTGAGAACTCATCTGGTTTAGAAATCAAATTCTGGTTATCTTATTGCAAAGCACATTGTACAACTGTTTTTAGAGAAGATTGTATTGCAAGGTATGCTATATGTAATGGCAGATGCAGACGTCATTTTAAACCTGCATTCTAGCGTTCATGACACACACACATCTTTCTGTCTACATGCTTTTATTTGGGTTCCTACGCAAAGTATATGATTGAATGTTTATTTAAGCTTGCAGCTAATTACTTGAAATGAGACAATCATGCCAAAACATGATTTAAAAAATTGAATTCACTGACAAAGATAGCTAATGAAACACAAATTGACATTTACAGTAGCTGACTAGGCTAGTCAAACTGTAACATTGGCTAGCTTTCAATAAATTGGCTAAATTATCAACGGCGTTACCTCTTCATACAATCAAGACAATTCGTATTGCATGCTGCATATTTCAAGTGCACTCAAACAGATATTTATCTTATTTCAGTCTTTGGGAGCTAGCTATATCGGTTCCTCTTCATCAGACAGCAGCTTGCGTTTTCACAAGAGGCTGTGTTTACGTCGTAGATAGAAGCAGGCCATTGGCTGCCTTCATCACAAGGGTTATGTGCGGGAGTTTGATCGGTTCAAAGTTTAACGAATTTTATAGTCATCATAAGAATGTTTTGTCATGTACAAAAATCAGCTCCTCCCTCTACGGGGATTGATCAACTTCACGTTTTTCAGGTTTGGCCCACCACCTAGTACAGGGAAACAGCCTCTATCTCGTGTGGACCTTCAGGTGCCTCTTCAGATGGTGCTGGTGGGAGAACCTCTTCTCACACTGGGGGCAGCTGTAGGGTTTCTCCCCTGTGTGGACTCTTTGGTGCCTTTTCAGGTCACAAGCCTGGGAGAAGCGTTTGTGACACTGGGCACAGCTGAAGGGTTTCTCTCCTGTGTGGACCCTCTGGTGGATCTCCACCTTCTGGGGGCAGCTGAAGCCTTTGTTACAGAACATGCAGAGGAACCGTTTCTCTTTACTATTGCCTGATTTGGCTCCCCCTCCCTGAGCCTGGGCTCTAGCCCTGTCGTTTGAGTTCGATACCTGATCGAAAAGGATGTGGCCATGAGAATCGGAAGGCCCAATCGACGTGGACACTGTGTCGCGATCCCTGAGCGCGTGTAAAGGGGAGTGGGTCGCGACATTTGAATTTGTCTCTGAGCTTTCCCTGTAATCTAAGAAACCTCTGCCCTGTGAGAGTCCGTATCCTAGGTGACTATCTGCATTCCATGTGGGAGGAAACTCACACTCCACTTTCACTTCATCTACGACCAGACCCTCTCTTTTCTTATCTAGGCACCCTTCAGAGTATACACTACTACTGTACCGGTTCCAGTCCCCTCTAGATAGATCAATCTCTGTCTCTAAACCTAAGGGCATGTTGCCTGGGTCCATCTCTGTAGTGTAAGAACAAGACGGATCATCTAATGCGTCACCTGAGTCCCGATGGGAATGAACCGTCCTTGGGCTCGGGTTACCGTAAAGTAAATACTCTGAGCCGGGAGCCGGAGGACAGCCCAGTCTCCCCAGCCCCAGTCTCTCTTGGTCTGATCTGTAGTCAGATCCTGTGTCTAGCCTTTGTGTTTCAGTTAAAGTCTTGGTGTCTGTCTCTGACTTGAGGACGGCGTTCAGCGTTCCACTGACCTCCGTGATGGTGCGTTGGGTCCTGGGCTGAGCTGGGGCGGTGGTGGTGGGGTCCTCCATGGCTACAGGGGGCTCTACTGCCTCTCCAGTCTGGATGTCTCTGCTGTGCCGTGGGTCCTCCTCTCCTTCAGACCTCTCCTGCTTGACCCCAGGACCTGCAGCATCTGCATCTGCAGACTGACACAAGAAGAGAGGAGGTTATTACTGGTACATGAGTTGAATTGGATAACAATCTCTTAGGAAAGTCTCACAAGCTCCACTATGGCAGATGTACATGTAAGCAAGTGAATAGCTTAGGGGAGCCTTTCTGAAATAAACGTTACAAATTTCATTTACAAAGGAACTGTAATTTTTTATGCAACACTACACTAACCTCTATCACAATAACGTGCTGGGTTGAGGTTCCACTCCCCTCATCAACAGTGATTGGTTGTTCATCTCTCCATGTATTGTGTCCCGCTGGCTTCACAAAGCTCCTGTGGCCTCCAGTGAGATGTCCTTCACCTGAGAGAGTTATTGGGGGGGAAAAGGTGGTTAGGTTAGTTACTGTCAATGCTCAACCCTATATTGTACACTATTGACAGTTTTGACACTGTCTAGAATTAGCCAGGATGAAAAGTAACACTTTGCATAACTTCTTGATATACTTTTAATTGATTGTATTATGTTCCATGCAACACATTGTCTTCATTGAGTAAATAATAGGAAATGCAGTAAATTAATCTGGTTAGAATATGATATTGTTTCTTTACGCAAAATAGCTAAGTAATCTGGGGAATTATTGCATACTATCCAAAAACTGACCAAGACCCAATTCCAGGAAACACATCTGAATACATGTACAGAGGGGAACGGGGCGACAGGCACTGAGTTATATGCAGAGCTGGGTAGTAACGAGTTACATTTACTCCGTTACATTTACTTGAGTAAGTTTTTGAAAAAATTATACTTCTAGGAGTAGTTTTAAATCACTATACTTTTTACTTTTACTTGAGTAGATTTGTGAAGAAGAAACTGTACTCTTACTCCGCTACATTAGGCTACAATGAGGTCGTTACTTTTCTTTTTACCTCTTTGGTATTCTACGCGTCATTGGCTTTATCCCCCCGCATATGCCTTATTTTAATGTTTTATTTTGACAGAGAGAGAGAGACTTCCGCTAAGGCTCTACCACGTGACTGTGTTTCACCAATCAAACGTAGTTGTGCAGTCTCGTCACTTTACCATACTCAATCTCAGTGGCGGGACGGGTTGGCTTTACAGTCATAGCAACACAAAAATGTCAGAATTAGCCGTCGGCAATGCAGACACAGACGAGGAGGAACACCCGCACCCCTGGCCTCATATTGAAAGCATATTTACCTTAGTAAAAGTGCGAAAGAACAGCTACATTATGCGGTGTCTTCTGTGTCTACCAAAACAAACGGACATTTCAGCATTCAAGAACTCAACATCTAACTTGAGGAAACATGTAGCGGTAAGTTTCCTAAATTAGTTTTTTTTTGCTGTGGATAGGCGAATGTTTGTCTTTTAGGTTACATATGTTTTAAACATTTTCTATATATATATATATATATATATATATCCACATTTGATGTGATAATACGTCTCTTTTAATGTCTTGATCTCCCTGTAGCCTCACAGATTTTTTTTTTGTCCACAGAGGATTCACCCCAACAAACTGGCAAAGTACACAGACTTACTAGAGAACCACAGAAAGCGTAAGTCCTCCTCTTCCAGTGATACTCTTGTGAAAAATGCAAAAATCACAGCCTTTGCTGCCCCAGGGCGGGTAACACAAGCAACGCTTGACAAGCTGATGCTAAATTTTGTATGTGAGGCCAACCAACCATTTTCTGTGGTTGAGACGCCATCCTTCAATACTTTGATAGAAACCTTGCAACCTCATACAGTAATGACAAGGAAAACGTTATGCACAAGAATACAAGAAGCTGCAAAACACAAGAAGAGCATAATCATCAAAAAGCTGAGTGCTGTGAACTATGTTGCTAACATAGCTACTTAGGTGTCACCTGTCACTGGATAGACAACACCTCACTGGAGAGGCACTCCACATTGGCTTGTAGACCTGTCAAAGGCTCGCACACGTTTGATGTCCTTGCTGCTGCATTAGAGGAAATACATTCTGAGTACCACATCAGGGAAAAAATGACCAGGACGACAACAGACAGTGGCTCAAACTTCCTTTCGATTATATGGTGAGGAGGAAGCCATCAATGTACAAGAGGAGAGTGACTCCACCCTTGATGATGCAACAGAAGATCAGAGTGAGTCAGAGGTGGAGTATCAAGATGTCTGCAATTCTGGATGACAACACAGGCCTTGAGTACCAACTTCCAAGGCACCAAAAGTGTGCATGCCATCTCCTCAATCTTATATCCACAGTTGATGCCACTGCTGCAGGAGGAGCTGCAAACGAAACCTACAAGAGGCTGTCTCGGTCTGCTTTTGCAAAATGTCATGCTCTTTGGAATAAAACCAGCAGGTCAACCATGGCTCATGAAACAGTGGAACGTGAATGCAAGCTGCAGTTTCTCCGACCCAATCAGACACGCTGGAGCTCCCTGTTCCTCGCTGTAGAAAGGATTGTGCGCATTCACCGAGAGCAAGGAGAACAAGCAATTCGCAATGTCTGCACAGCATTAAAGATAAAGATGTAAGTTGACAAAATGTATATTTTGTTTTTAAAGAATAATAAAAGTAAATAAGCCTTGCTGATTAATGGGTGAATCCACTTGTCTCAAGTAACTAAGTTTTCTTTGCATGGTGGTGTGACAATTGTGGATGACTTGAATGAAATATATATATATATATATTTTGTATTTAACATGTACAATGCATAATAAAGACATTGTACCAGAAATAGCTATAAGTAATTGTTTTATCGTTACATCTTTTATAGGTTCAATCCAGCTGAAAATGGGTTTTTGGTCGAGTATGCTGCTGTGATGAAGCCTGTTGCCATGGCCCTTAATATCCTCCAAGGGGAATGATCTGTGCATATGGGCCTCCTGCTGCCAACACTTTACCAGTTGCGGGACAAGCTGAAGAAGTTGGAGTCAACTTGCAAAATGTGTACACCTCTTGTTCACGCCCTGCAGCAAGGGATCCAGAAACGTTTTGGAGACGTCATGAAAGAGCCTGAGCTGATTGCAGCAGCAATACTCCTACCAAGATTCAGAACATCCTGGACCACAGAGGAGAACATCTTAAATGCTGGTAAATATACTTGTTTATCAATTCAAATGTGAACCAGTAGACATTGACCTATATAACTCTGTATAATGTTACTGTCATTTAGGATTATAGTGTCAGTGACAAACCACAGGGTGGCAATATAGTTAGTGTGACTTTTTTTTGCTGACTTTTCTTGTTAGATATTGGAACTGGAAGTAAACATAATGCCCGATCTACAACTACATCACTCTCCTCTAATGCCTTTTAGAGAACATGCATTCAGCTTAATTTGTGTTCTGGGATACTAGGCCTGCAATATTGTTTTATTTGGCCATCTATCATGGACTGGTGCTTTTTCAGTTGATGTGTACTGCTGCTCTTTTCCTCTGCTCAGTGAGATGTGCAGTGTGGCCTAATCACAGATCAGAGTATTCATTTCTAGGCACACAGAAAAAGGGCTGTTGCTTGCCATGCAATACAAAGGTACTGAGTAGGCCTAATCAACACCTATTGATTATTTTACGTTGACCGCTTCCTTCTGGTGTGCAGTTTTCTGTTCAGCATGCCTGGTATGAAATGTTTGTGTGTTTCCTTCTGTTGTTCTGTCACTGTGGAGACACACACACAGTTTGAGAGTTTATGGGCTGCCTCGTTCTAGTTCTGCCTGGTAAAAAAAGTATAAAGGTTTGGAAATTTGTGTTACTTGTGCTTATTTATTTTTTATTTATTATTATTTTATTTTTTAATACTTGAATTTACCTGAATTATTTTAATTTAAGCTATTTTGTAATTCATTAAAGATGATTATTTTGTATTTTTGTCTGTCTGATTGTTGTCTTGTGTTAAAAAATAAATCAGACGTTACTCAACAGTTACTCAGTACTTGAGTAGTTTTTTCACCAAGTACTTTTTTACTCTTACTCAAGTAATTATTTGGATGACTACTTTTTACTTTTACTTGAGTCATATTATTCTGAAGTAACAGTACTTTTACTTGAGTACAATTTTTGGCTACTCTACCCACCTCTGGTTATATATGAACAGCGACAGGCACTGAGTTATATATGAACGGCGACAAGCACTGAGTTATATATGAACGGCGACAGGCCGCGCAGGACAGCCTTCAGCGAAATGTACCTCTTGCCATTCCTCTGTATCGGTCGAGGATCTTGACACTACTTGGACGACTGGCGAGGACGCGCTCTCGTGCCACCTTCAGTTCCAGAAGCTGTAGTTTCCTCCGCAATGCCCTGTTTTCTTTCTGGCTTTGAGTTATTTCCAAACGAAACACTGCATAGTCGTCGTCTACGAGTTTACATATATCTGCTACGGCTGCATTCGCTAGCACTTCCATGATGGAGGCTATTTGAGTGTGAAAAACCATACAGTTAGCCATTGTTAGCAGCTAACTCGCGTTACCTAGAAAACGTCTATCAACCAAGTCCTGCCTCCAACACGAATTAAAGACTACATGGGGTAAGTATGTGTTGCTGTGCAGTTAAATTACTCATATTCTAAGTTCCATGTTGTTAATAAACGTCTAAATAACAACAATAAAAACGCTAACGTGGAAATTCATCTTGGTCACTTCACTTCCGTTTACACTGAAGAGAAAGGATGTTATTGGGTGGCGTCATAGCTCAAAGGGTGTGGCTAAATGAAAATGATATGCGTGCTGTTCGATGGGGTTTAACGGCGGTTGGCATCCAATGTTAATGGTGCATTACCGCCACCAGCTGTACGGGGTAGTGAATAAGAAACTATAAAACCATTGCGGGAAAGGGGGAAAACGACATCATACAAAATTCAACACATCAACTAAGAAAACCCATCCCACTTCTTCAATCACAGTCCACTCCAAAATACATCCCTACACATATGGCAGAACATTCACCGACAGGATTTCTGGCACAGCCATGGCTGTGAAATCACGAAGACCCAAAAAATGTTCAGGGCATTCACAATTATTCCAATTTTCTTAAGACTTCTTCTCCACTTGTACTGTACAGTTTATGACCATTGCAATAAATAATACAAAGTCCACCTTTTTAACATGAAATAACATGCATTTCACTATCCCTCGGTTGATGAGAAGCCTTCACTGGTCGTGGTGGCTCTACTACCATTGTTTCTTCCCCGCCACTCATTCCTTCCAATCTTCTCACCGCCTCCAGATAGGAGACATGCTGGACACTCCTTACCCTTGCCACCTCATTCCCCTTCCCCCTAACAGGGCACTCCAGGAATTCAGGCGCATGTTCACCTCCACAGTTGCAGCATTTCACTTCATCTGGCATACAATACTCTTCCCTTCTGCACACACTTGACACATGACCAAATCTTTTACATTTATGACACTGGGGCTTGTGCACAAAAGCTCTTGCAGAGTATGTCATGAATCCTAACTTTATATGAGAAGGGAGAGACTCTTCATCAAAGAACAGCAGCATGGATGAAGTTAATTGGTCCTCTGTAGCTCAGCTGGTAGAGCACGGCGCTTGTAACGCCAAGGTAATGGGTTCGAACCCCGGGACCACCCATACACAAAAATGTATGCACGCATGACTGTAAGTCGCTTTGGATAAAAGCGTCTGCTAAATGGCATATTAATATTATTATTATTAATTTATTTTCTCCATCCACCATACAGGTCTGTTGACGTGCACCAACCACTCCATCGATGTCCTCAATAATATCCTCTGCCTTTATTTCTTGCGCCACCCCAGAAATAACCCCCTTGATAGGCGCCTTGCTCTGAAAATCCATACAGGAAACATTCCACTCCGATATCTTTTTGAGTCTTGAAACACTCTTCTTCTGCTCCGCAGACATACAAAAAATATACACTTCTTGTGACTCTCACCAACTCCACACTTTCCTTCAACACATTCCAGATTTTCCTCGAGACGTTAAACGGATTTCCCAAGTAGCATTGATCCAAAACCCTCACTCCGACTAAAAATGAGTCTAGTGGTTTCCTATTTTCCACCACAGCTTTACTTCTCGTTTCCCTTTTTCTTCGCCATGGTAACCCACTCATTCTCACTTTCTGTACTATTAGCTTCACCCAACTCACTAGCAGTTTCTAACAAAACCTCAGTTTCCGCCATCTTTAACTCAAACCCTGCGCTGTTCTTTGAAATACGGTACTGCTTATTACGTTACACATCAAATCTCCTTCTTCTTTATGGTTTTATGACAAACTACACCTATTGGGGTGTATTGAAACAAAACATATTCCATTGCGGGAAGGTGCGGAACCCGAGATCATACAAAATACAAAAAATGTATCAAAAAACCATTCCACTCCTTCAGTCACAGTTCAAATCCCATCCCTAAAGAGGCTCAGGGGCCTGTGAGGACAGAGCATTCATTGACAGGATTCCTTGTAATGCCTCTGCTGTAAAATCCCTGAGTCCCAAAAAACATTCACAATGATGCCTATTTTCTCAGATTTCCTCTCTGTTTGCACTGTGCAGTTGATAACCGATGCAATAAACACTACAAAGTCCACCTTCTTAACATGCAACATGTCAGGATCCCTCTGTTGACACAGAATATTATCTGCCATCTCTACTCCTACTACCATTATTTCTTCAACTTCTCTCCCTTCTTCTACTCTTCTCACCACCTCCGGATAGGAGACATGTTGGACAGTCCTTATTCTTGCCACCTCCTTCCCCTTCACCCTAACAGGACACTTCAGAAATTCAGGTGCATGTTCACCACCACAATTGCAGCATTTAGGCTCAGCTGGCATACGATACCCCTCCCGTCTACATACACGTGACACATGACCAAATAATTTGAATTTTTCACACTGCGTGGGTTTGGGCACGAAGGCTCTCACAGGGTATCTCATAAAACCCAAATACACGTGAGAAGGGAGAGACTCTTCATAAAAAAAAACAATAGAATGGATGGAGTGGGCGTCCTCACTCCATCCACCATGCGGGTCAGTCGGTGTGCACCAACCACTTGATCCAATTCTTCACGTATATCCGTTGCATTTACTTCTAGAGCCACCCCAGAGATAACACCCTTGATAGGCGCCCTGCTTCAAAGATCCACACACGACACATTCCAATCCGATGTTTTCTTGAGGCGCAGAGCACACTCCTTCTGTTCCATAGATACAGAAAAAAACGAAATAAGCCCTCTTCTAGTTACTCTCATCGATGCCACCTCATCCAACGCGTCCACAATCTTTATAGAGACTTCAATCGGATCTCCCAGGTAACAACATTGATCCAAAACCCATACTCAGAATGAGGACTGGATTTACTAGATTCCACGACCACTTTACTTATTTCCTTTTGCATGAGCCACTGTAATCCAATTCTTCTAACTCTCATCTCCACTTGACAGGCTCTCTGATTCAAACAGAACATCCGCTTCCGCCATTTTCCTCCTTGCTAACTGGTTGCATCAAAACTCCTATTCATGATCAGTATCTTTAAAGCTGAGAGCAGACTTGTTTAGAAAGAACAGTGTTAGCAAGAATAGAGTAGAATACAATACAATACAATAGAATGACGTCATCCCATCTACATCACCTCAGTAACGTAAATATTCAACTGTCCTTTATCTAGCCTAGGTTTACTGTCTCTCTAAAAACAGGTATTTACAAGGCTGTTTCAAATGGTAAGTTAACAAAGGGTTAATAAGGGGTAAATGTTTAACTACCCTCCGAAACAGGTCGTACACTCTGACCCAGTTTGTAGAGACCAGTCAGTCTAGAATATCATGTACAGGTTCACATTAGTTCAGGTTTAATATTTCACCTCAGTCATAACACGACCTGAAGGTAGTTTATAGGCCACAGGAGGTTGGTGGCACCTTAATTGGGGAGGACGGGCTCGTGGTAATGGCTGGAGCGGAATAGGTGGAATGGTATCAAATACATTAAACACATGGTTTCCATGTGTTTGATGAAATTGCATGTGTTCTGTTCCAGCCATAATTATGAGCCGTCCTCCCCTCAGCAGCCTCCACTGTTATAAGCCATTTACTGCAAACAGCTTGAGGTCAAGGACTGTAGACTAAACACAGTGACACAGTGACGTACACTCCCCTAAGTATTTATTTGGACAGTGAAGCTAAAACTTTTAATTTGGCTCTATAGCCTACTCCAGCATTTTGGATTTGAGATCAAATGTTTGAGGCAACAAACAGATTATGTTTTGCCCAGTATAAAGTAATGGCAAATAATGTATGTAACATAGTTTGCATTTGAAAGGCCTCTCCTTGGTGCGAACGGTCTGGTGCTTCTTCAGATAGCTCGCCTCAGCGATGCACTTCCCACACGTGGGGCAGGCGTACGTACAGCTTGTCGGCGTCCGTCCTAATGCTCGGCCTCCCACATTGTGACCCAATGACACCAGAGGAGGTAGAAGCAGGAGCCACCACCCTCAGGTGGTTAGTCTTTGAGCTCCCTCCTTGACCTCTAGCCATTGTTTGGGTGTAGTTGGGATTGTGTGCTGTGTTATAGGCTAGGTACCTCTTGTGGAGAACACCCATCCTGAACCTGTTTGTATTGGTGGGGTAACCTTGAGGTAGCTGAGGAAGGCTAGATCCAGGCCCAGGTTTTCTATGAACCCATTCACCAGGCATTAGACGAGATCCTGAAGGAGAAGACAGACTTCCCACCACTCTGTGAAGGCTGAAGCCCAGGGTGACCTGCTCTGTTCATCATAGATACTGTGGTGTTTGTATCATAGGAACATGAGGGTCTATCTCTATCAGCCCCAGGCCCTGCTCCATCCCTGCACTGAGACTGTGAAGAGAAGGGTCTGGGCTGCAGACTGGATCCCTGACTGGAGTCTCTGTCTCTCTGATGACCACCAGGACTGAGGTTGTTCTGTCCACTTGTTGTCTTCTGAGTGGTGGTGGTGATGGAGCCTCTGTCCCTCATGGTTCGGTCCTGGTTCTGACTCAAGAAGACCAGCCACCTCAGAGGACTGGAAGGAAGAGCGACGGCTCCTGATCCAGGGTTCTGATCCGGGCCAGGGTTTGTGATCAGCCACCTCAGAGGTCCAGTCTCACCCATCATCAACACCGGACATCAGCAGGTCCTCATGAACTGCAGACTGTAAACACAAATTGTACAGAAGAGCATATCAAGGTTTATATAAGAAACTATTTGCTGTACACATAGAAACATGACATGATAAGTCAAGCCCATCTCTAACACTGTGATTCAAGTACCTAACAATATGGAGCCATTGGAGTTTATTATAAAACATTTCCATATGTGTTGATTCAAGAATAAAGTATAATGTTTTGGTTCGACTGAGATAAGGGAAACTCAGTCCCTGCAATGATACAAAAATAACCTAGTCAGTCAGCACAGAGTCAATTTTGTTTTTAATTTCAACAAAAACATAACGTGAAGAACAGTACTTTTATTGCGATACATGTGACAAGTAGAAAACTTTTCTCACTATGGTAACACTTGACCTATTCTGTAAATCTGGTACCCTCGCTTTGATAAAATATATTTTAAAATAATTTGGAAAAGGTTCAACATTACAGTGCACCCATCTTCACTACTTTATGTAGTGAAGATGGTGGAACAAGCTCCCTCACGACGCCAGGACAGCGGAGTCACTCACCACCTTCCGGAGACATTTGAAACCCCACCTCTTTAAGGAATACCTGGGATAGGATAAAGTAATCCTTCTACCCCCCAAATTGTAAAGTGGTTATCCCACTGGCTATAGGGTGAACGCACCAATTTGTGAGTCGCTCTGGCTAAGAGCGTCTGCTAAATGACGTTAATGTGCCCTTGAGCAAGGCACTTAACCCTAATTGCTCCTGTAAGTCGCTCTGGATAAGAGCGTCTGCTAAATGACTAAAATGTAAATGTAAAATGTAATGTCAAGTAAACATGAATTAAGGCACTATCATTTCCTCATTATAAAAAAAACAGCCAGGACAGCCTTGCATCAAACAATAGGACAAGATTTACACTTTATCAGTGAAGCATTTTTACAGACAACATCACACCAACCATCACCATATCATCTACTCTGCCTCATCCAGTTCCCTACTACATCCAAAACCAATCGATAAAGCAACTCCTTACGGCACAACGCCTCTCCCCTATTTGACCTAGATATTGTGTGTATCAGTGGAGGCTGCTGAAGGGAGGACGGCTAATAATAATGTCTGGAACGGAGCAAATGGAATGGCATCAAACACATGGAAACCATGTGTTTGATGTATATGATACCATTCCAACGATTCCGCTCCAGCCATTACCACAAGCCCGTCCTCCCCAATTAAGGTGCCACCAACCTCCTGTGGTGTGTATGTATTGATATGTAGGATGTGAGACATTTTTATTTATTTATGTAGTTCTGTCCTTGAGCTGTTCTTGTCTATTAATTTTCTGTATTGTTTGGACCCCAGGAAGAGTAGCTGCTGCTTTCGCAACAGCTAATGGAGATCCTAATAAAATGCTAAATAAAATACCAACAGAATTAACTACAACAAACTAACTAGTACTACATTACATATCACCACACTCTACACATGGGCCATGTGTATTTTCTGCTGGTGTAT
This sequence comes from Coregonus clupeaformis, assembly GCF_020615455.1. Classification (NCBI taxonomy): domain Eukaryota; kingdom Metazoa; phylum Chordata; class Actinopteri; order Salmoniformes; family Salmonidae; genus Coregonus; species Coregonus clupeaformis. Next base: position 269,693 of record NW_025533712.1, read on the forward strand.
GCTGAGGTATCTCCTATCTGAGAACCTCTTCCCGCAGTGCGTACAGGTGAATGGCCTCTCTCCCGTGTGGACCTTCAGGTGCACATTCAGATGGTGCTGGTGGGAGAACCTCTTCTCACACTGGGGGCAGCTGTAGGATTTCTCCCCTGTATGGACCCTCTGGTGGCTTTCCACCTGTTTGGGGAAACTGAAGGCTTTCCCACATAATCAACACGGGAAGCACTTCTCTTTGCCACCGAATCTACAGATAGCGTTACTACTACTGTCATTTGTCAATGGGCTTGTGTAGCCATTTAGTGTTGAGGCACTGGCATTGTCTGAGGTCTGGTTTAACATTAGGAGAGTGTGAGGAGGATGAAGGCCAGGGAGTGTGTTGTGTCAGGGTCCATCTGCCAGTTGATAGATCCTATAGAAGACAGGCTGAAGGCAGCACCTGCTAGGGGGTTAACCTGAGGCGCCATCAGTCTCTCTGAATCACAACTATAGGAGCAAGACGGAGCATCGCTAGCCGAGTCTGTGTTCTCACCTGCCTCATACGGACACCTTCCCGTCCCCGCAGACCAAATCTACGCTTTGCCCTGGTCTCAGTCAGTCTGTTGTCATGGAGACTAAGTTTGGTTGTTGTTTTGTGTTTGACTGTCTGTTTCTGGTAGTGGTTAACAGTGTTGTTCCCCAGCCCTGAGTTGAGGACGCTGTCCCATCCACTGACCTCCATTATGTCGCCTCTGGTCCTTGCCTGCTCTGTGATGATGTCTCCTGGGGACTCATTTATCAATATTGCATAGAAACTATTCTAAAATACTTCTTATGAACGGAATTTTGAATGTTCGTACGCATAGAAAAAGTGTGATTTTATCAAACAATCCTACGAGCGTCATATGCACACCGGTATGAGATAACCATTGATAAATACCAATTGTTCTCAGCTTCAGTGCTCGTGCACAACCTTGGCTATTTGCATTTCAAAACGCCCCTAATTAAACATATGATAAAAATCCTCCCTTTAAAGCCCATGGGGAATATACAGTGCATTCGGAAAGTATTCAGACCCCTTCACTTTTTCCACATTTTGTTACGTTAGCCTTATTCTAAAATGGATTAAGTAAAAAAATGTCCTCATCAATCTACACAAAATACCCCATAATGAGAAAGCGAAAACTGGCTTTTAGAAATGTTTGCAAATTTACTAAAAATTAAAAACAGAAATACCTTATTTACGTAAGTATTCAGACCCTTTGCTATGAGACTCGAAATTGAGCTCAGGTGCATCCTGTTTCCATTGATCATCCTTGAGATGTTTCTACAACTTGATTGGAGTCCACCTGTGGTACATTAAATTGATTGGACATGATTTGGAAAGGCACACACCTGTCTATATAAGATCACACAGTTGACAGTGCATGTTAGAGCAAAAACCAAGCCATGAGGTCGAAGGAATTTTCCGTAGAGCTCCGAGACAGGATTGTGTTGAGGCACAGATCTGGGGAAGGGTACCAAAAAATCTGCATTGAAGGTCCCCAAGAAGGCCTCCATCATTCTTAAATGGAAGAAGTTGGAACCACCAAGACTCTTCCTAGAGCTGGCCGCCTAGCCAAACTGAGCAATTGGGGGAGAAGGGCCTTGGTCAGGGAGGTGACAAATAACCAGATGGTCACTCTGACAGAGCTCCAGAGTTCCTCTGTGGAGATGGGAGAATCTTCCAGAAGGACAACCATCTCTGCAGCACTCCACCAATCAGGCCTTTATGGTAGAGTGGCCAGACGGAAGCCACTCCTCAGTAAAAGGCACATGACAGCCCGCTTGGAGTTTCCAAAAGGCACCTGAAGGACTCTCAGACCATGAGAAACAAGATTCTCTGGTCTGATGAAACCAAGATTGAACTCTTTGCCCTGAATGCCAAGCGTCACGTCTGGAGGAAACCAGGCACCATCCTTACGTTGAAGCATGGTGGTGGCAGCATCATTCTGTGGGGATGTTTTTCAGCGGCAGGGACTGGGAGACTAGTCAGGATCGAGGGAACGATGAATGAAGCAAAGTACAAAGAGATCCTTGATAAAAACCTGCTCCAGAGCGCTCAGGACCTCAGACTGGGGGCGAAGGTTCACCCAGCCAAAGCCCGGACTTGAACCCGATCTAACATCTCTGGAGAGACCTGAAAATAGCTGTGCAGCGACGCTCCCCATCCAACCTGACAGAGCTTGAGAGGATCTGCAGAGAAGAATGGGAGAAACTCCCCAAATACAGGTATGCCAAGCTTGTAGCGTCATACCCAAGAAGACTCAAGGCTGTAATCACTACCAAAGGTGCTTCAACAAAGTACTGAGTAAAGGGTCTGAATACTTATGTAAATGTGATATTTCAGTTTTTTATTTTTTATTATACATTTGCAGAAATGTCTAAAAACCTGTTTTTGCCTTGTCATTATGGGGTAGTGTGTATAGATTGATGAGGGGAAAAAACAATTTAATCAATTTTAGAATAAGGCTGTAATGTAACAATGTGGAAAAAGATTGGAGGTGTCCAGTGAGAGAAAGGCAGGTTGAGGTTTCTAGGGTTAGAGTAGTACAGAAAGTGTTGTATGCTGAAGCAGTGAAGAGAGTGGTAGAGGAAGATGGGTACAAGGTGAGAGATCCTGAGAGGATTTCTGTGAGTAGACAGAGACTAATAGAGAGTGATGGAAAGAATACGTGCTTCAGTAAGGTATGTTTCTTGGCATTCATAACTATGGTTGTCAATTGTACTACAGAATTGGATCGAAAGTCGCAGAAAATAAAGGTTGTGGTGGCAGCGGCAGAGAATACTTGGGATTGCAAGGTTTTACTGCAGAACAGTTGCAGGGGGTGTTGAGTGGTAGTGTTCTGTCCTCCCAGACCGTTAGATGTAGCTAGTTAGCTAGTTACAACAAGTCGATCTGTTGCTAGCTAGCAGGAGCAGATAGCTGTATCGCTAGCATGTCATTCCAGGAAAGGAGCGTTTTAGCTATCAGTTTATTCTAGGTAATAGTTTAAGACAACAAAAATCTATAGGACAAGTACTGTAAATCTAATACAGTCATCAAGGCAGGACCCACTAATTTAATTCATACTGACAAATAGGAAATGCCACATTATCCCTGTCAATAGTAGGATGATTGCAGAGCAGCCTGCCTCAGACTGTCAGGATGTTCATTTTCTAGGTCACAAACTACATTGCTTTGCTGTGATTTATTTTATTCATTCTTGTCTCTCACTTTTGTCTCACAAGATCTATTCAGCTCTCCTGTGTCCTGCTCCCAGAGATCAACCAAGTGCTATTCAGTGACAGAGAGATAGCTAGCTAATGAAACACAAATTGACATTTACAGTAGCTGGCTTGGCTAGTCAAACATTGGCTAGCTTTCAATAAATTGGCTAAATGGCTAATGGAGTTACCTCTTCATATGATCAAAACAATTCGTATTGCATGCTGCATATTTCAAGTGCACTCAAAAACAGATATTTATCTTATTTCAGTCTTTGGGAGCTAGCTATATCTGTTCCTCTTCAGACAGCAGCTCGCGTCTGACAGGTGCCAAATTTGTTTTATATTACTATTGTAACATGGAGTGAGGACAATTCTATTGTCCCCGTCAGGAGCCCAGGCTTTTGCCATAGATGGTAGAGTTCTCGTCGCTGGACCACACACGCTTTATATTGCATTCTGCTAAGGCCCTTGTCTCTCTCTACATCGGTCAGCTACATTGGTGACCAGGGTGGGATCCTTTCGATACGCCTATGGGGCCTGGAAAACGAATGCGCCTAGAGAGAATGGGTAATACTGTAGAATGCGTTGATGACAGTTCTACTGTCTCCATCAGAGGCCCAGGCTTTTGGCATAGATGGTAAAACTCTCCTTTCTGGACTGTAACATTGTAAGATTGTGCCCTCCACGGCACTTGATATACATTGATTGGTAGGTTACACTATATTTACATACTCCAAATACTGCCTGAGACACCTTTCCTATTTGTCTCCATACTCAATCAAATGTATTTATAAAGTCCTTTTTACATCAGCAGATGTCACAAAGTGCTATACAGAAACCCAACCTAAAACACCAAACAGCAAGCAATACAGATGTAGAAGCACGGTGGCTAGGAAAAACTACCTAGAAAGGCAGGAACCTAGGAAGAAACCTAGAGAGGAACCAGGCTCTGGGGTGTGGCCAGTCCTCTTCTGGCTGTGCTGGGTGGAGATTATAAGAGTAAATGGCCATTAAGGCCAGATTGTTCTTCAAGATAAAAAAAAAATTAATGGTGAAACACTATTTATGATGGTGTTCTTTATTCAAATGTATACGCATGAAACATACATTATGGATAATATGTCTCACATTCATAGTTAGTAGAATAATTAATGAATTGGCAAGATTTTGGCACTGTCCAGTAGCTGGCTAGGCTAGTCAGCTAAATGGTCAACGGAGTTACCGCTTCATAAGATCAAACCAATTCGTATTGCATGCTGCATATTTCAAGTGCACTTGAAAACAGATATGTGGAAGAATTGAAGGTGTCAGAGAATTTTATAGTCATCATTAGAATATTTTTATGTCATATACAAAAAAAATCAGCTCCTCCCTCGACCGGGATCGATCAACTTAACTATTTTCGGCTTCGGCCCACCACATAAAAACCATGCTTGAAACTCGGGTTGTAAAACTGCATTTGTAAAACGATGCCAGACACGCAATTGAATGAGTCGAAAAATAAACGTGGTAGCAATGTGAAACTGAGATCCCCCTCTTCTTTGAACAAAGAAACAAAACTGCTTTCAAAATACATTTTCCAAAACTGGTTTCAAAAGTGTTTTTATGTGATTGCATTAAGAATAGTTGTGCAGTGACTGCTTGTCAGAATACACGTTTCGCTCCTATGGCTCTCGCAACTTGAATGCGCTTCGAGAGGTATATTTTAACATATGCTTCTGTCTGTATTAGGCTATGTCATCTCCAAACCTGAATCCGGCTGCGTTTCAAACTCAACGTAGACAGCCCTCGGCCCTAAACCCTCAGCCCTTGAATGACGTTTTACATCGTCACATCCGAGTGTGTACCTTATGTCCCTTGCCCAAGTGAAGGAGAGTCAACGTCCTTGGTGGAAATCTTGAAGTTGAGCTTAAAAACAACCAACCTAAAGCTATTAATGTACCTAGTAAGCTAACGTATCTAGATAGTACTCCTGTCAGGTAGCTAGCTACAGTAACCCATAGCTGGCTAGCTAGTTTTATAGTTTGGTCATTTATTCCAATACATTTCAGAATTCCCCAAAATATGTTTATGAATCTAGATACGTTTTATAGGCTCCTCACTATGAGACTAAGCCAATTTGCCAACGCTAAAATCTATGTCTCTATATATTTTTTAGCAAGCTAGCTTCATACTTTTTTCTGACATGTCGAAAATGCAGCCTTGTTGATTAAATGTGACACTTGTGGCCACCCAGTGTTGCCAACTCCACAGTAAGGAAAGTAGCTATTGGCTTGTCCTAAAAGTCGCTAAATGACACAATCACCTAATTTGCATAATTGGCCATGTGCATGTAATTGTGATGGACGCTGTGAGTAAAAAAAACACCCTACATTTACATCCCGCCCTGAATGTAAGCTAGGGCGGGATCAGCCAGCAGCGGCTTCCCGCATGCGCGATTCATTTGCAGTCTGGACGCGGAGGGGTGAACATCTCCTGCTCTGACTGCAGCTGGGAGGGACTGCTGCGCGAGGACTGGGCTGCCTGTGAGTGCTTTGGGACGGGGGTGGGGCCCACGGCAGCACTCGCTGCTCGTTGAGAAGAGTAAGAACGATACGTGCTTTCACGTCAGAGTCTCCAATAACACCAGAAAAAGTCGCTAGTCGCTTTTTTGAAAATGTGTCGCTAGAGGGGTCAAAACTCGCTAAATATAGCGACAAAGTCGCTAAATTTGGCAATACTGCGGCCACCAGAGTTTCACGTGACTACAGTTTGCATTGAATTGTGGGTCATATCAACCCCGCAGGTGACCAAAGTTGCTCCCTCGAGCTAAATCGAGGGCCGAGGGGGCAACGTTAGTGAATTGGACCTCCACTTAAGATGGAAATCAAACTGCATCCGGTTTCGACTGGGATTCCCCCGAGGGAAAGTGTCTAGCGCAAGTGCTAAGGGTGTAAAAATAACATGTTTGGACAGTAGCCCATGTGACATAAATCTGTCTCAGTGATGGAGAACTTTAGTCACCTACAGGGGTTATTCTGCATTCCATGTGAGATGAGAGTTGCCCTCCACTTGCACAGTCAACTCATCTACCACTATAACCTCCCCTTTCTTATTTAGGCACCCTTCAGAGTATACACTACTACTATGCCAGTTCCAGTCCCCTCGAGACAGATCCATCTGTGTCTCTAAACTCAAGGGCATGTTGCCAGGGTCCATCTCTGTAGCGTAAGAACAAGACGGATCATCACTGCCCGTGTTTATCACATCACCATAGCCATCCCCACAGGTATGAACCATGCTCTGGCTCTGATGAAATACCGGTAAATACACTGAGCCGGGAGCAGGACGACAGCCCAGTGGCCCCAGCCCCATTCTCTCTGGGTCTGATCTGTGATAAGATCCTGTGTGTAAGAGCCTGTGTGTTACAATTAACGTCTCAGTGTCTGTCTGACTTGAGGACGGCGTTCAGCGTTCCACTGACCTCTGTGATGCTGCGTCGGGTCCTGGAGCGGTGGTGGAGTCCTCCGTGGCTACAGGGGGCGCTCCAGCCACTCTAGTATGGATGTCTCTGCTTTGCTGTGGGTGCTCCTCTCCTTCAGACCTCTCCTGCTTGACCCCAGGACCTGCAGCCTCTACATCTGCAGACTGACACAAGAAGAGAGGAGGTTATTATTACTGGTACATGAGTTGAATTGGATTACAATGTCGTAGGGAAGTCTCACAAACTCCCTTACCGCAGATACATTTGGATGTACATGTAAGCAAGTGAATAGCTGAGGGGAGTTTTATTTTATGTACAAAGTAACTGTAATTTGTAATGTAACACTAATACACTAACCTCTACCATAATAACATGCTGGGTTGAGGTTCCACTCCCCTCATCAACAGCTATGGGTTGGTCTTCTCTCCATGTATTGTGTCCCGCTGGCTTCACAAAGCTCCTGTGGCCTCCAGTGAGATGTCCTTCACCTGAGGGAGTGATTGGGGGAAACGAGGTGGTTAGGTTAGCTACTGTCAATGCTCAACGCTATATTGTACACTATTGACACTGTCTAGAATTGGTTTGGCTTCTTGATTTGCCACTAGATTACGTTTTGCCTTTGCCACGACGACTTCACAGCAACAATTTGCCTGAGAAGGGTGCAATTGCGGCCCGCAATTCGGGGTGTTCCTGCATGTGGGCATTCCTGCATCTGCAGTAACCCCTCTTTATACTTCTATCAATCACACTATTGATTTGCCTTGCTGCGGTCCCCGACGTGACTTCTGTTGCACAGACAGCTTCTCCCACTCTTGTTTGCGGCAGAATTGAATGAGGAAAGTCACTAAACGCTATCAAAACCATAGAAACCCTCGGTGTCAAAACTCCCCAAACGCAGCCTGAAAAGTAGCTGAATTTGTCGCTTGACTCTTTTACCAATAAAAGTTACTGGAGGGGTCTGAAAACTCCCTAAATATAGCAACGAAGTCACTAAATTGGAAACGTGTTTTTGATCTTTAGAAAGTTTGTCCTATATCTGCCTTTCCATTACGCCTGTCGCCATAAAAAAAATTGTGACATTGCTTTTGTCGAATAAACCTGGGTCAGTGGAAATCTGCCTTCTGATCCCTTTATAAACTGACAATCACCGGGCGAATGCCCACTGTATGAAATACCCATGAATGACAGTAGCCAATAGGATTACAGGGGACGTGCCAACACACACGCACACAAACAGTCTGAGCACAGAGGTGCAAGGACTGTACAATCGCTACACTATTATATTCTGTCTTTGCGCAAGATAGCTAAGTAATCAGGGGAATTATTGCATACTATCCAAAAAACGGACCAAGATCCAGTTCTGGCCTGGTTAACACATCTGAACTCGTGCAGAGGGGAACGGGGCAACAGGCAGTGAGATATATGAACTGCGACAGGCCGCGCAGCCTCTGCCTTCTGCAAAATGTACCTCTTGCCATTCCTCTGTATCAGTCGAGGATCTTGACACTACCGGGATGACTGGCGAGGACGCGATCTCATATTGTTCTCTCTGAGCGCCCCCCTGCCATCTTCAGTTCCAGTAGCCCTGTTTTCTTTCAGGCTTTGAGTTATTTCCAAACGAAACACTGCATAGTAGTCGTCTACGAGTTTACAGATGTCTGCCACGGCTGCATTCGCTACCACCTCCATAATGGAGGCTATTATAGTGTAAAAAAACACATAATTAGCCATTGTTAGCTAACGTTAACTAGATAACATCTATCAACCAAGTCCCAAAGCCACGGGAAGTCGACAGCAAAAAAACGACATCATACAAAATAGACATAAAAAACATCCCACTCCTTCAGTCACATCCATACACAGGCTCAGCGGCCTGTGAAGGCGGGAGATCCTTTGACAGGATTTTTTACAATGCCTCAGCTGTAAACTCAGGCCCCAAAAAGCGTTCTGCTGCACTCCGATTTCTTCTTCGTTTGTGCAGTGCAGTTTATGACCATTGCAATAAATGCTACAAAGTGTACCGTTTCACATGTAATATATCAGGATCCCTTGATTGCCGAGAAACATTCACTGGTGCAGGCTCAATTACCATTTAGTCTTCAACTCCACTCGCTCCCTCCACTCTTCTCACTGCCTCAGATAGAAGGGGCCGCAGTGGAGAGGCTCGAAAGCTCCAAGTTCGTCAGCGTGCACATCACCGACAGCGTAGTGAAGAAGGCGCAACAGTGCCTTCTCAACCTCAGGAGGCTGAAGAAATTTGGCTTGGCCCTTAAGACATTTACACATTTCTACAGATACACCAGAGAGCATTCTGTCGGGCTGTATCACCGCTTAGGATTTTGCCTGTGCTTAACTCTATTCCGTTTCTTTTTTATCCTGAAAAACTCCCTAGTCCTTAATTATTACAAGCATACCCATAACACGAGGCAGCCACCACTATGCTTGAAAATATGGAGAGTGGTACTCAGTAATGTGTTATATTGGATTTGCCCCAAACAGAATTTGTATTTAGGACAAAAAGTTAATTGCTTTGCCACATTTTTAGCAGTATTACTTTAGTGTGTTGTTGCAAACAGGATGCATGTTTAGGAATATTTCACTGGGGCCAAGCTTCCTGCCATCCAGGATCTCTATACCAGGCAGTGTCAGAGGAAGGCCCTAAAAATTGTCAAAGACTCCAGCCACCCAAGTTCTCTCTGCTACCGCACGGCAAGCGTTACCGGAGCGACAAGTCTAGGTCCAAAAGGCTCCTTAACAGCTTCTACCCCCAAGCCATAAGACTGCTGAACAGTTAATCAAATGGCTACCCGGACTATTTACATTGACCCCCTTTTTTACACTGCTGCTACTTGCTGTGTATTATCTATGCATAGTCACTTCACCCCTACCTACATGTACATACTACCTCAAATACCTTGACTAACCCGTACCACTGCACATTGACTCGGTAACGGTACCCCTGTATATAGCCGTGTTATTGTTATCTTTAGAAATACGTGTTTTAGCAAGAATAGAATAGAAAATAATGGAATGACTTTATTCCATCTACATCACCTCAGTAAGGTAAATATTCAACTGTCCTTGTTCTAGCCTAAGTTTTCTGTTTCTCTAAAAACAGGTATTTACACAAGCCTGTTTCAAATGACAAGATAACAAAGGGTTAAAAGGATGTACACTCCAGTTTGTAGAGAACAGTCAGTCTGGAATATGAAGTACAGGTTCACATTCATTCATGTTTATTATTTCACCCCAGTCATCACAAGACCTGAAGCCTTCAGGCCATTTACTACAAACAGCTTGAGGTCAAGGACTGCTTGTAAAGATTTTCATAACAGAAACAGTTGAGGCACTTGGCTTGAGCATGTTTTGGTTGTTGTTGCATTGATGAACACAGTGACATGACGTACATCAGTATAAATATAGCCAACCGTGTCTGACTTGTGTGACTGAGTCAATGAAAAACGAGTTCCCAGATATCCCCTGTGTACATCTCAAGCCACACTGCTACGATTTCTCCCTGTTGTGGACATTCCTATGTCTGATAAGGCTACTCAGGAAGGAGAAGCTCTTGTAACATAGTTTGCACTTGAAGCTGTCCATGGTGTGAACCGTCTGGTGCTGCTTCACATATTTCGCCTTAGCAAAGCGCTTCCCACACGTGGGGCAGGCGTACGGCTTGTCGGCGTCCGTCCTAATGCTCGGGCTCCCACGTTGTGACCCAATGACACCAGAGAGCCCTCCATGACATGGAGCCATTGTTTGGGTGTTGTTGGGATTGTGTGCTGTGTTATAGGTGAGGTACCTCTTGTGGTGACCGCCCATCCTGACCCTGTCTGTATTCGTGGGGTAACCATGAAGCAGCTGAGGAAGGCTAGACCCAGGCCCAGGGGGGTCTCCCACCACTCTCTGTGAAGGCTGAAGCCCAGTGTAACCTGCTCTGTTCATCATGGTTACTGTGGTGTTTGTATCATAGGAACAGGAGGGTCTATCTCTATCAGCCCCAGGCCCTGCTTCATCCCTGCACTGAGACTGTGAAGAGAAGGGTCTGGGCTGCAGACTGGATCCCTGACTGGAGCCTCTGTCTCTCTGGTGACCATCAGGACTAAGGTTGTTCAGTCCACCTGTCCACTGGTTGTGTTTTGTGTGGTGGTGGAGTCTCTGTCCCTCGTGGTTCGGTCCTGGTTCCGACTCTGGAAGGAAGAGCGACGACTCCTGATCCAGGGTTCTGATCCGGGGCCAAGGTTTGTGACCAGCCCCCTCAGAGGTCCAGTCTCTCCCGACAGCAACACCGGATATCAGCAGGTCCTCATGGACTGCAGACTGTAAAAACAAATTGTACAGAAGATCATATAAAGGTTTACATAAGAAACAATTTGCTGTACAAACAGAAACCTGACATATTATAAAATGTTAACCACAGTCAAGCCCATCTCTAACACTGTGATTCAAGTACCTAAAAATGGAGCCATTGGAGTTTATTATGAATAAATAAATAAAAATAATGTCCATATGTGTTGATTCAACAAATAAGTATAATGTTTTGGTTTGACTGAGATAAGGGAAACTCAGTCCCTGCAATGATACAAAAATAACCAAGTCAGTCAGCACAGTCCATTTTGTATTTAATTTCAACAAAATGGTCATACACTCACATAACGTGAAGTACAGTACTTTTATTGCACAAAACGATACGTGACATGTAGAATAACTTTTCTCACTATGGTAACTAGAATACTTTGGAAAAGGTTCAACATTACATTACACACATCTTCACTACTTTATGTCAAGTAAACATGAAGGCACTCATAATAAAACACCAGCATCAAACAACAGGACAGGATTGTCACTTTTCATCAGTGAAGCATTTTTACAGACACCATCACACCAACCATCACCATATCATCTACTCTGCCTCATTATACTCATTCTTTCCTCAGTTCATCTCATCCAGTTCCCTACTACATCCAAAACCAACAGAATTAACTACAAACAAACTAACTAGTACTACATTACATGTCACTATACTCTATACATGGGCCGTGTGCATTTTCTGCTGGTGTATCCTGAGGTAGCTCCTCTCTGAGAACCTCTTCCCGCAGTGCGCACAGGCAAATGGCCTCTCTCCTGTGTGGACCTTCAGGTGCATCTTCAGCTGGTGCTGGCGCGAGAACCTCTTCTCACACTGGGGGCAGCTGTAGGGTTTCTCCCCTGTGTGGACTCTCTGGTGCCTATTCAGGCTGGACGATTGAGAAAAACTGGCCTGGCACAGGTGGCAGCCGAATGGTTTCTCCCCTGTGTGCATCCTCTTGTGGATCTCTACCTGTTTGGGGAAACTGAAGGCTTTCCCACAGAACGAACACGGGAAGCGCTTTTCTTTGGCACTGCCAGCTTTACTGATTCCGTCTCTACTATTGTCATTTGTCAATGGGCTTGTGTAGCCATTTAGTGTTGAGGCACTGGAATTGTCTGAGGTCTGGTTTAACATTAGGAGAGTGTGAGGAGGATGAAGGCCAGGGAGTGTCTGTGTTGTCGCAGGGTCCATGTTCCAGTTGATAGATCCTATAGAAGGCAGGCTGAAGGCAGCACCTGTTATGGGTTTAACCTGAGGCGCCATCAGTCTCTCTGAATCACAACTATAGGAGCAGGATGGAGCATTGCTAACCGAGTCCATGTCTGTTCTCATACGGACACCTCCCTGTCCCTGCAGACCAAATCTACGCCTCGTTCTGGTCTCAGCCAGTCTGTTGTCATGGAGACTAAGTTCGGATGTTGTTTTGTGTTCGACTGTCTGTTTCTGGTTGCGGTTAACAGTGTTGTTCCCCAGCCCAGAGTTGAGGATGCTGTCCCATCCACTGACCTCCACTATCTCGCCTCTGGTCCTGGCCTGCTCAGTGATGTTGTCCCCTGGGCCCTTGGCTGCTGCAGTCTGGGTCTGGGAATCCAAGATGGCCACCCAGTCTCCCCTGTTATCCTCCAGCCAATCACCTGCAGGAAAATGTTACAAAATAGACTTTACAAACTCTATATATGGAGTTTTTTTTGTCAATTAAATCATCAAGTTTATACATTATGTTTGTTGTAAACATACACTGAGTATACAAAACATTAAGGACACCTGCTCTTTTCATGACATAGACTGACCAGGTGAATCCAGGTGAACGCTATGATCCCTTATTGATGTCACTTGTTAAATCCACTTCAATCATTCTAGATGAAGGGGAGGAGACAGGTTAAATAAGGATTGTTAAGCCTTGAGACTATTGAGACATGGATTGTGTATGTGTGCCATTCAGAGTGTGAATGGGCAAGACAAAAAATGTAAGTGCTTTTGAACGGGATATGGTAGTAGGTACCAGGCGCACCGGTTTGTGTCAAGAACTACAACGCTGCTAGTTCTTTTCACTCTCAACAGTTTCCCGTGTGTATCAACAATGGTCCACCACCCAAAGGACATCCAGCCAACTTGACACAACTGTGGGAAGCATTGTAGTCAACATCGGCCAGCATCCCTGTGGAACGATTTCGACACCTTGTGGAGTCCATACCCTGACGAATTGAGGCAGTTCTGAGGCCAAAAGTGTGGGGGGGTGCAACTCAATATTAGGAAGGTGTTGCTAATGTTTGGTATACTCAGTATAAGTTTTATTGATTTAATTTTAAGTAGATGCATCACTATTCCCATTGAAGTACATCTATTATGTTCTGTATATGTATGTCTCCCTTACCTTGCTCCCCCATCTTTAGTCCACTCAGCAAATCAATGTTCTCTGGTTCGTCCTCTATTGTCTCCTCTTTGACCAGCAGCAGATCAGGCTTCCCATCCTCCATGTCTACTGACTGTAAGAGATACAGAGTGAGAGGATATTAGATTAAGAAATCTGATATGAGCACCCTGCTATGGAGCATCTTCTGATTGGGCAATGAGGGATTACTATGAGTGCTATGCAAATATGTTAGGTGATTTGATACTATGCAAACGTGTTCGTTGATTTCATTACTAGACACTCTGCAAGGGGATAGTTCGGGATTTTGGCACTTATCTACTTCCCCAGAGTCAGATTAACTTGTGTATAACATTATTATGTCTCTGCGTCCAGTATGCAGGCAGTTAGAGGTAATTTGACGAGCCAATGTTAACTAGCTTAGCGCAAAGAATGGAAGTCTTCGGGTACACCTAGCATGCTAGCTGTAGTTTTGGTGTGGTTTTGTAAACAAAACTCCCAGGAGGCAGCTAGCTGTACTCTAGTAGCTAAAGTAGTTAGGTTGCTTATTGACAAGTCATCATAACATTTGATTAATCATGTCAGACTTTGAAGTAGAAGAAGAAGCCCATTTTTATTCAGAGATACATTTATTCGAGCCAGAATTTACTGAGGGGAACTTGCTCAGTTGGACGCTGAGCGAGCACAGAGTGAGCCTGAATCAGCGGAGCCGGTAGATCAGGGGTTCCCAAACTTTTTCACTCGTGGGGCCCCCATTCCAGCATTGGGGAATATCCTGCGCCCCCCCTGTGCGCACGCGCAATGTCTATTTATATGGCCACAAGCGCTGTTCATGACACAAACTGTTCACACCCCTCTTGTTGGTGGAGAGAATTTTGCAGGTTTAAAGCTTATTTCCTGCAATTCTACCCCAAAAAATCATAGGGTGCAAAGAGAATTTGGCAGTTTTAAAGCAAATTTTCTTTCAATTCTATACATTTTGCCATGTCTAATGTGTATTTATGTGATATTTGAGTGACTAAAACATTACAACAATATCTATGGGCTAAAAAACCTAAATAAAAAAACTGTAGCTGACATGGGCTAGTTGATCTGGGCATTTCTGACAAGTTATAAATAGCTCTCCAAGGTATGCAATGACTAACATGACAAGAGTAACTGATGCTGCACTCCCCAATTTCGAAATTGCACCTTGTGCATTATTCTATTACAACTTTCAAGAGTAAGTTTAAAGCCGGACTCAGTTCCTTAAAAAAATTAATAAAACATACACTACCGTTCAAAAGTTTGGAGTCACTTAGAAATGTCCTTGTTTTCGAAAGAAAAGCATTTTTTTCTCCATTAAAATAACATCAAATTGATCAGAAATACAGTGTAGACATTGTTAATGTTGTAAATGGCTATTGTAACTGTAAACGGCTGATTTTTTTATGGAATATCTACATAGGCGTACAGAGGCCCATTATCAGCAACCATCAGTCCTGTGTTCCAATGGCATGTTCTGTTTGCTAATCCAAGTTTATCATTTTAAAAGGCTAATTGATCATTAGAAAACCCTTTTGCAATTATGTTAGCACAGCTGAAAACTGTTGTGCTGATTAAAGAAGCAATAAAACTGGCCTTCTCGAGACTAGTTGAGTATCTGGAGCATCAGCAATTGTGGGTTCGATTACAGGCTCAAAATGGCCAGAAATAAAGAACTTTCTTCTGAAACTCATCAGTCTATTCTTGTTCTGAAAAATGGGCTATTCCATGCGAGAAATTGCCAAGAAACTGAAGATCTCGTACAACGCTGTGTACTACTCCCTTCACAGAACAGCGCAAACTGGCTCTAACCAGAATAGAAAGAGGAGTGGGAGGCCACGGTGCACAACTGAGCAGGAGGACAAATACATTAGTGTCTAGTTTGAGAAACAGACGCCTCACAGGTCCTCAACTGGCAGCTTCATTAAATAGTACCCGCAAAACACCAGTCTCAACGTCAACAGTGAAGAGGCAACTCCGGGATGCTGACCTTCTAGGCAGAGTTGCAAAGAAAAAGCCATATCTCAGACTGGCCAATAAAAAGAAAAGATTAAGATGGGCAAAAGAACACAGACACTGGACAGAGGAAGATTGGAAAAAAGTGTTATGGACAGACAAATCGAAGTTTGAGGTGTTCGGATCACAAAGAAGAACATTTGTGAGACGCAGACCAAATGAAAAGATGCTGGAGGAGTGCTTGATGCCATCTGTCAAGCATGGTGGAGGCAATGTGATGGTATGGGGGTGCTTTGGTGGTGGTAAAGTGGGAGATTTGTACAGGGTAAAAGGGATCTTGAAGAAGGAAGGCTATCACTCTGTGGACGGCGCTTGATTGGAGCCAATTTCCTCCTACAACAGGACAATGACCCAAAGCACAGAAGGATTACTTTTATACTATTCCAGGTATTCCTTAAAGAGGTAGGGTTTCAAGTGTCTCCGGAAGGTGGTCAGTGACTCCGCTGTCCTGGCGTCATGGGGGAGCTTATTCCAACATTGGGGTGCCAGAGCAGCGAATAGCTTTGACTGGGCTGAGCGGGAACTGTGCTTCCGTAGAGGTAGGGGGGCTAACAGGCCAGAGGTGGATGAATGCAGTGCCCTCGTTTGGGTGTAGGGTCTGATCAGAGCCTGAAGGTAAGGAGGTGCCGTTCCCCTCACAGCTCTGTAGGCAAGCACCATGGTCTTGTAGTAGATGCGAGCCTCAACTGGAAGCCAGTGGAGTGTGCGGAGGAGCGGGGTGGCATGAGAGAACTTGGGAAGGTTGAACACCAGACGGGCTGCAGCGTTCTGGATAAGTTGTAGGGGTATAATAATTAATTAACAATAACCTTGTCAATGACTACATTTCCTATTCATTTGCTATATTTCCTATTCAAACTCATTTCATGTATGTTTTCATGGAAAACAAGGACATTTCTAAGTGACCCCAAACTTTTGAATGGTAGTGTATATATATATATTTTTTTTTAGGGGGTGCGCCCCACAGTTTGGGAACCACTGCGGTAGACAAGCTGCCAGGAGCGGTGGCAAGAGCCAGGTCTGAGGGAGACTGGAGGTGCAACCACGGGGGATGTCAACCCATGACAACCGACGATGAGTGTTTGTGCTGCGCAGAGTGGGACTTGTTACTGCCATCGATTGGGTGGCTTGATATCTACGGCGAAGAAAGCAGCGCACCCAGAGACTGTGTAACAAACCCCGAGGACTTTTCTGCGCTCATCAATCCTGAAGTTATAGAGACATTCTTCCATGTCCCAAAAATAAACTGGCTGAATCAGCCCATACCGGCTGGACTGAATGGACAGCTGTCTATCGAGTAAGTGACATTATTGTTGCTTGTCCCAGCACACAGTAAAAACAAATTAGAAGATAATCTATTAATAACTTTTGTTGTTTAATAATTGCACTCTGATCAAATTGTTTCTTATTAGATTATTTGTAGCTACTCACGAATAACAACTTATTTGTTCTAAGGTCAATACAGGCTGGTTGCATATCTACTAGTGTTGGAGTGGGCACTGAAGGGAGAGACTGGGGCGAAGGAACAGAAGAGTCTTACCCTCATGTGTTTGTGCCATTCACCGCAAATATCCCTCACCGACAGGAGTCTACATGGGATTCAAGGAGGCAGAGGATGTAATGGGCCTATTGTAATTACACTCCGATGATTCAGCTTCACAGCCAGACATTGCCTAACCAATTTTGCCAAATCACTCTAATAAATGCTGTTTGAACCAGTACAACCTATTTTGTTACAGTTTTGTCATATCACTGTAATAAATGCAATTTGAACCAGTACCATCTATTTTGTTACTATTTACTATAGGTGATTCATTACAGTATGCCACATGAGGTAGCGCTGTGTATGAAATACAGCAGTCAGATCAATGTATCAGTAACATTTAAATACTAAAGGTCAATTGGTAAAAGCAAACAAAACAGCATAGACCTATGTAATGACATGACAATCGATAAACCGGCAAAGACAATTATTTATTTTTTTACAACACAATACAGATCACTGCACATTATGTGCAATTTACACAATTCGCACCAATAAAAAGGTCAAATAGACAATAAAATAGACAGTATAAAGTAGGTATGGCGGTGCTGTTATGTACAGTAGAAGCCTACAGTGAATGGATAAAAAAAGTGAAAATGACCAGAGGCTAACAAATTCTGTGTGTTTTTCTATTAGGTAGTAGTGCAAGGAGGACCAGCAACGGTTGAGGCTTGTCCTCTATTCTGGTTCTGAATGTGATGTTCCTCCAGCAGACATGGAGTCCGTTTCTTGTGGACTGTCCACAGCAGGCACGTCTCCTATCTCAACCTGAGTGAGAAATAAAGGAAAAGGGAACAGGAAATGTTGGTATTCATTTGAAATAAACAAAGGAGAACACACTTGAAGAAGGCCATAATAGATGTTCTGTTTTTGTGGCATGTTGTCATCTATTACATGGCTAGCACTATAAAGTCTAGTGCACAGTTTTGAGCATTCTTAGTCGTTTTGTTGTAGTTGGCTATTCTTTGGCTTTGAGAGGAGGGCATTCACACAGATGTAACAGATGACATGGACAGCCTATCTATGGGAAAATTGGCAGGCCTATCACATTTTACTATGAGAATAGCTACTACTCAATCAATCAGATAACGTTAGATCATCATCACACTTACCCCCCTTTCCACTTTGTTCTGGCGTGCGTAGAATGCCCACTGATGGGACCGCTGTATCCCTCAGGTCAGGACAAATCTCATTTTATGGCTTGTCAGTTCCATCCTCTCATAATAGAGCAAACTAATGTTACTAACTTTCTGAGGTCCTTGGTCGGAGTGTTATCTATATTCAGGGCAACTAGCCAGTTTCAAATCGGACCGGATCATTCAATGGAAGTTTGTGAAAGATTATAGCCGACCACTTCCTTGGTTTGTTATTGCACGTTTTTACAGCAGACCCACAAACCACATTTGAAATTGGACAAATGATGGTAGTCCGTCGATGTACCACAAGTCTCACCACACTTAGCTACATGGGCTAGCTAGATACTTGCTAACGTAAACTAGCTAATAGCTTGAAAATACTTCTAGCAGTGTCAACAATCTTCACAGTCGCGAGGTAAAAATATTGCTTTGGACGAGCAATTGCATTCTGTTGATGTACTCATTCTTCTGTGGGGTTTATTGTTGATGTACTCTTCTCATACTTTGTTTACTTGATATCTAGAAAACTCGTTCAAAACTGTCGCTGTCCCGCTGTCTCAGCTGTGTTGACACTCGCGCACAGTTTATCTATGCACCCACCGTCACAGCACAGCGGATTAATGAAATGCGTAGTTCGGATAAATATTTTTCAAACAACTAACGTTAAAATAAGAGTACAAAGTGCGAACCACCTAGCTTTGGAGTAGTTACAAGGTCTATTTCCCTGCTTTTGAGAGGAGCGGGCTGGTAGCAATTGCACTAAGCTAACTACAGTATATGCTACCTTCAACTTCCTTCAAACTGCATGCAGACATAAAAATGGTATCCATGAGTTTGTCTGACTGGGTAATTACCAAAGAATCCCTTTAACCAATTTACAGACTGGTGATTTCACCAGGCAGGCCAAAATTCCATCCTTCCAAAACAGGCTGAAATTTCAGCCGGTCTTTTTAAACAGCTCTTACACTAAACGGGCATTAAAATAATTTTCACAATTTTACAGTATTATTCCAACCTCATAGTGTGGAAATATATATAAAATACATGAAAAATACGTATTTGACTGCACTGGGCATTTGAGACAAAATTAATCAAGACCTGGGTCCATCTGCAAAGAGTCTTAGAGTAGGAGTGCCGATCTTTCCAAATAATCTTATTCATTATGATCTAAAAGGCTAAACTGATCCTAGATCAGTCCTACAATGAGAGGCTACTTTATCCTATGGTACTACAGCCATGAAATGTGTTAAGTCATTTGTATTTTCATTCATGGCCAGTAGACAGAAGAAATGTTCTGAATTGAACATGTGTAACCGGTGTGAAATGGCTAGCTAGTTAGCGGTGCGCACTAGTAGCGTTTCAATCGGTGACGGGTAACGGTGCTTCGAGGGTGACTGTTGTCGATGTGTGCAGAGGTTCCCTGGTTCAAGCCCAGGTAGGGGCGAGGAGAGGGACGGAAGCAACACTGTTACACATGGAATGTGAAGTCTATTTCACATTAAAAGGAAACATTAATAAATTAAAATGTGTCATAGCCCTGTTTCAAGAAACTCATTTAATGGGACAACACATGGAACAAATTAAAAAACACTGGGATGGAGAAATATCTTCAACATCTTATTCACCCAAAACAAGGGAAGTAGCAGTGCTGTTCAATAATATTATTAAGCACAAGATAAAGTCTCAGTATGTTGAGCTCAACGGTCGGTTTATTTTCCTACATGTTATATTGGGCAATGCAGAAGTGCTCCTTGTGAATAATTATGGTCCTAATGAGGACTATACCATTTTTATAAGCAGTTTGTAACTATACTTTCACCAATAGTGCTTAGAATGTATAATAATTTTTGGGATCAGGGTACTGTGAATGGAACTACTGCAGTTATCACGCTCATTCCTAAAGGGGGAAAAAACCTGTCTCAATGCTCTAACTATAGACCAATCGCTTTACTGAATGTTGATTTTAATATACTTTCTAAACTATTAGAAAACAGACTTAGGAAAGTTATTCACCCTTTGATTTCAACTGACCAGGTTGGTTTCATTTGAAGTCGATATAGCTCAGACAATGCAAGGACATTTTATAATTAAGCAATAAGGCCCGGGGGAGTGTGGTATATGGCCAATATACCATGGCTAAGGGCTGTTCTTACGCACAACGCAACGCCCTTAGCCGTGGTATATTGGCCATATACCACAAACCTCAGAGGTGCCTTATTGCTATTATAAACTGGTTACCAACGTAATTACAGCAGTACAGATAAATGTCAGCCAATCAGCATTCAGGGCTCGAACCACCCAGTTATAATATGGTGCATAGTGCTAAGATGTTTAAAGTACCAGCTTCAGCATTATCACTTGATGCTGAAAAAAGCATTTGATCAAGTAGAATGGAAATCTTTTTTTCTATACAATGGAAAGATTTGGGTTTGGTCCTTTGTTTATAATATGCCATTTAGCAGACGCTTTTATCCAAAACGACTTACAGTCATGTGTGCATAAAATGGGTCTGCAGTATATACAATAACCCTAGAGCAGCAGTTATAACAAATTGCATATCCCTGCACAAGGCAGGGATGTCCGATGTCTCCCTTGCTCTTTGTTTTAGCATTAGAAACATTAGCAGAAGCCATAAGAACGACAAAGTGATATTGAAGATATTGCGGCAATGTACGCAGATGACATGTTGACATGTTAGGAATCCTGAAACATCAATTATGGGGCTACTTAAGTTGGTCAATGAATATACAGAGATTGCTGCCTTCAGAATTTTTTTTAGGTACTCCGATAAATTATCGATGTACTGAAGACCAAATTTCAGATTTCAGTTTAGTTTGGGCACCAGAAGGTCTGAATTATCTTGGTCTTTTCCTATCATTAAATAATAAGTTCATGCTTGGAAAGAACTTGGAAGTATTTTGAAAGCAGACTTTATGAGATGGTCCTCCCTCTTTTTAACGTTCCGAGCAAGAATTGAAATAATACAAATTACAGTGGTGCCAACAACCCACTAGGCATGCTGCCTCTCAATCTACCGCAATCCTTCTTTAAGAAGATCAATACAATTATCACTAAATGTACAGTGGGGAGAACAAGTATTTGATGCACTGCCAATTTTGCAGGTTTTCCTACTTACAAAGTGTGTAGAGGTCTGTAATTTGTATCATAATTTGTATCACTTCAACTGTGAGAGACGGAATCTAAAACAAAAATCCAGAAAATCACAATTTGCATTTTATTGTATGACATAAGTATTTGATCACCTACCAACCAGTAAGAATTCCGGCACTCACAGACCTGTTAGTTTTTCTTTAAGAAGCCCTCCTGTTCTCCACTCATTACCTGTATTAACTGCACCTGTTTGAACTCGTTACCTGTATAAAAGACACCTGTTGGCGCAATTAGTGGCCTAGCCAGTCTCCAGACCTGAACCCAATAGAAAATCTTTGGAGGGAGCTGAAAGTCCGTATTGCCCAGTGACAGCCCCGAAACCTGAAGGATCTAGAGAAGGTCTGCATGGAGGAGTGGGTCAAAATCCCTGCTGCAGTGTGTGCAAACCTGGTCAAGACCTACAGGAAACGTATGATTGCAAACAAAGGTTTCTGTACCAAATATTAAGTTCTGCTTTTCTGATGTATCAAATACTTATGTCATGCAATAAAATGCAAATTAATTACTTAAAAATCATACAATGTGATTTTCTGGATTTTTGTTTTAGATTCCGTCTCTCACAGTTGAAGTGTACCTATGATAAAAATTACAGACCTCTACATGCTTTGTAAGTAGGAAAACCTGCAAAATCGGCAGTGTATCAAATACTTGTTCTCCCCACTGTATATGGAATTCAAAGCAACCCCCCTCAGATTGTACAGGCAGTCAAGCCAGCAGATAAAACAATTACATTTAAACATGATTTGAACGAATTGGAAAGTTTCATAAAGGATGTCCATTCCAAAAACCACCTGGCATCCAGGGCGTATCAATTCTTAAGTGAAAAAACAAGGGGACTACACCTTCCCTTAAGGGAAAAATGGGGTGAAGATTATATAATGAATATACAAGAAATGTAATGGAAAAAGGTGTGGAAACACTGTTTTAAAACATGCAGAGATTCTAAAACACATAGTTTAGCATAATATAATTAACAGAACCTATTGAACTCCCTGTAAAATGAACAAGGCAAAAATGACAACTGACAGCAAATGTTGGAGTTGTACAGCGCCTTGCAAAAGTATTCATCCCTCTTGGCGTTTTTCCTATTTTGTTGCATTACAACCTGTAATTTAAATGGATTTTTATTTGGATTTCATGAAATGAACATACACAAAATAGTGCAAATTGGTGAAGTGAAATTAATATTGGAAAGGTGGTACCTGCATATGTATTCACCCCCTTTGCTATGAAGCCCCTAAATAAGATCTGGTGCAACCAATTACCTTCAGAAGTCACATAATTAGTTAAATAAAGTCCACCTGTATGCAATCTAAGTGTCACATGATCTCAGTATATATACACCTGTTCTGAATGGCCCCAGAGTCTGCAACACCACTAAGCAAGGGGCACAACCAAGCAAGCGGCACCATGAAGACCAAGGAGCTCTCCAAACAGGTCATGGACAAAGTTGTGGAGAAGTACAGATCAGGGTTGGGTTATAAATAAATATCTGAAACTTTGAACATCCCACGGAGCACCATTTAATCCATTATAAAGAAAATTGAAAGAATATGGCACCACCACAAACCTGCCAGGAGAGGGCCGCCCACCAAAAGTCACGGACCAGGCAAGGAGGGCATTAATCAGAGGCAACAAAGAGACTCCACAGCGGAGATTGGAGTATCTCTCCATTGGACCACTTTAAGCCGTAAACTCCACAGAGCTGGGCTTTACGGAAGTGGCAGAAAAAAGCCATTGCTTAAAGAAAAAAATAAGAAAACACGTTTGGTGTTCGCCAAAAGGCATGTGGGAGACTCCCAAAACATATGGAAGAAGGTACGCTGTCCAGATGAGACTAAAATTGAGCTTTTTGGCCATTAAGGAAAATGCTATGTCTGGTGCAAACCCAACACCTCTCATCACCCCGAGAACACCATCCCATTCATCAGCAGGGACTGGGAAACTAGTCAGAATTGAAGGAATGATGGATGGCGCTAAATAAAGGGAAATTCTTGAGGGAAACCTGTTTCAGTCTTCCAGAGATTTGAGACTGGGACGGAGGTTCACCTTCCAGCAGGACAATGACCCTAAGCATACTGCTAAAGCGACACTCAAGTGGTTTAAGGGGAAACATTTAAATATCTTGGAATGGCCTAGTCAAAGCCCAGACCTCAATCCAAAATGAGAATCTGTGGTATGACTTAAAGATTGCTGTACACCAGCGGAACCCATCCAACTTGAAGGAGCTGGAGCAGTTTTGCCTTGAAGAATGGGCAAAAATCCCAGTGGCTAGATGTGCCAAACTTATAGAGACATACCCCAAGAGACTTGCAGCTGTAATTGCTGCAAAAGGTGGCTCTACAAAGTATTGACTTTGGAGGGGTGAATAGTTATGCAAGCTCAAGTTTTCAGTTTTTCTGTCTTATTTCTTGTTTGTTTCACCCCCCAAAAATATTTAGCATCTTCAAAGTGGTAGGCATATTGTGTAAATCAAATGATACAAACACCCAAAAAATACATTTTAATTCCAGGTTGTAAGGCAACAAAATAGGAAAAATGCCAAGGGGGTGAATACTTTCTCAAGCCACTGTAAATCAGATGATGCTGGGCTTTGAAGCTACTGTCTTAGAGTGAACAAAAACAGGGGGAAATGTATGTAATTTATAATATGTAATTAAAACCAAACATGTGTTTTGATATCAAATCATTATACCAATCAATAAAATGTAATTCATACAAATCATGTAAACAATGAGAAACTGCACTGCTGGCATTTCTTTCTCTGTGACTGCAATTTTATCATGACTGCAATTTTATCATTATTCATACTATCAATTACCTTTTTATTTGTTTCTTGTTTTTGAAATTTTGTTGCAACCCTCCCATATATGCAACATTATTGTTTATTTATTTTTTGGGATGAATTCATGTGATATGCAAAGAAAATAAAGGAAAGTATAGAGATGTACCTTTTCTCTGAGTAGAAGTGCTGATAGAGGATAAGGTCCCCACCTGTCTATATAGTCTTATTCACTATGATCTAAAAGGCTAAACTGATCCTAGATCAGCACTCCTACTCTGAGAGGCTTTGTGGATACGGACCCTGACCTAATACCATTCAGACAGTAGTTCACAGTGGGCTCACCTCAGTGTGACTGTGTGTGGTCCTGTGCTGCTCAGCTGGTTCCTCTGTGGGTTCAGGAGGAGGTGTAGTCTGGTTGTCCTCCATGACCATGGTCCCCTCAGGGTTCCCCAGACCCTCCTCACACCCCTCCTCCTTCATCAGCAGCACCTCTGGACCCTCCTCCTCCTGGAAGAGAGAGGTGATACAGATTACACAGACATACACTCCCTCAGGTACGTACACACACACACACACACACAGATAATAAATACACTTTCAACATGGAGTGTTTACCCATCCCCACTACATTTGACTCCTAAACTGTAGTTACAGAATGACTCCATTGTTTTTAAACCCATCATGGTGGACATACATATGTTGAGGGTAAATATGAGTCAGCTATGATAAGTCAAAAGTCATCATCAGACAAACCCGACTAAACTCTTTTGATGTGTACAGTAGGTGTCTGTTAGTGTATGTGAAGGTATATTTAGTAAGTGTATATTGGTCATCCTTAATTAACACAGCCACACAATTAAAATGTGCTTTTTTGTTATAATTTAAGGTTAGGGTTAGGCATAAGGTATAGCAGTGTAGTTAAGGTTAGGTTTAAAATCAAATTTTAAGGAGATACATTTTAGAAATGTAGGCTTTAGCCATAATTATGAATTTGTGGCTGTGGTAACTAACGTTGCTATGAAGTGCTGTAGTGTGTTTTATTTTATTTATTTTTATTTAACCTTTATTTAACCAGGTAAACCAGTTGAGAACAAGTTCTCATTTACAACTGCGACCTGGCCAAGATAAAGCAAAGCAGTGCGATAAAAACAACAACACAGAGTTACATATGGGGTAAAACAAAACAAAGTCAAAAATACAACAGAGATACATATATATATACAGTGTGTGCAAATGTAGCAAGTTATGGAGGTAAGGCAATAAATAGGCTATAGTGCAAAATAATTACAATTAGTATTAACACTGGAATGATAGATGTGCAAGAGATGATGTGCAAATAGAGATACTGGGGTACAAATGAGCAAAATAAATAACAATATAGGGATGAGGTAGTTGGGCGGGCTAATTTCAGATGGGCTGTGTACAGGTGCAGTGATCGGTAAGGTGCTCTGACAACTGATGCTTAAAGTTAGTGAGGGAGATAAGTGTCTCCAGCTTCAGAGATTTTTGCAATTTGTTCCAGTCATTGGCAGCAGAGAACTGGAAGGAATTGCGGCCAAAGGAGGTGTTGGCTTTGGGGATGACCAGTGAGATATACCTGCTGGAGCGCAGACTACGGGTGGGTGTTGCATGGTGACCAATGAGCTAAGATAAGGCGGGGATTTGCCTAGCAGTGATTTATAGATGGCCTGGAGCCAGTGGGTTTGGCGACGAATATGTAGTGAGGACCAGCCAACAAGAGCGTACAGGTCACAATGGTGGGTAGTATATGGGGCTTTGGAGACAAAACGGATGGCACTGTGATAGACTACATCCAAGTTGCTGAGTAGAGTGTTGGAGGCTATTTTGTAAATGACATCGCCGAAGTCAAGGATCGGTAGGATAGTCCGTTTTACGAGGGCATGTTTGGCAGCATGAGTGAAGGAGGCTTTGTTGCGAAATAGGAAACCAATTCTAGATTTAACTTTGGATTGGAGATTCTTAATGTGAGTCTGGAAGGAGAGTTTACAGTCTAACCAGACACCTAGATATTTGTAGTTGTCCACATACTCTAGGTCAGACCCGTCGAGAGTAGTGATTCTAGTCGGGTGGGCGGGTGCAAGCAGCGTTCGGTTGAAGAGCATGCATTTAGTTTTACTAGTGTTTAAGAGCAGTTGGAGGCTACTGAAGGAGTGTTGTATGGCATTGAAGCTCGTTTGGAGGTTTGTTAACACAGTGTCCAATGAAGGGCCAGATGTATACAAAATGGTGTCGTCTGCGTAGAGGTGGATCTGAGAGTCACCAGCAGCAAGAGCGACGTCATTGATATACACAGAGAAAAGAGTCGGCCCAAGAATTGAACCCTGTGGCACCCCCATAGAGACTGCCATAGGTCCAGACAACAGGCCCTCCGATTTGACACATTGAACTCTATCTGAGAAGTAGTTGGTGAACCAGGCGAGGCAGTCATTTGAGAAACCAAGGCTATTTAGTCTGCCAATAAGAATGCGGTGGTTGACAGAGTCGAAAGCCTTGGCCAGGTCAATGAAAACGGCTGCACAGTACTGTCTATTATCGATCGCGGTTATAATATCGTTTAGGACCTTGAGCGTGGCTGAAGTGCACCCATGACCAGCTCGGAAACCGGATTGCATAGCGGAGAAGGTACGGTGGGATTCGAAATGGTCGGTGATCTGTTTGTTGACTTGGCTTTCAAAAACTTTTGAAAGGCAGGGCAGGATGGATATGGGTCTGTAACAGTTTGGATCTAGAGTGTCACCCCCTTTGAAGAGGGGGATGACCGCGGCAGCTTTCCAATCTCTGGGGATCTCAGACCTTACGAAAGAGAGTTTGAACAGGCTAGTAATAGGGGTTGCGACAATTTCGGCGGCTAGTTTTAGAAAGAAAGGGTCCAGATTGTCTAGCCCAGATGATTTGTAGGGGTCCAGATTTTGCAGCTCTTTCAGAACATCAGCTGTCTGGATTTGTGTGAAGGAGAAGCGGGGGGCATGGGCAAGTTGCAGCGGAGGGTGCAGAGCTGGTGGCCGGGGTAGTGGTAGCCAGGTGGAAAGCATGGCCAGCCGTAGCAAAATGCTTGTTGAAATTCTCGATTATTGTAGATTTATCGGTGGTGATAGTGTTTCCTAGCCTCAGTGCAGTGGGCAGCTGGGAGGAAGTGCTCTTATTTTCCATGGACTTTACAGTGTCCCAAAACTTTTTGGAGTTAGTGCTACAGGATGCAAATTTCTGTTTGAAAAAGATAGCCTTTGCTTTCCTAACTGCTTGTGTATATTGGTTCCTAACTTCCCTGAAAAGTTGCATATCGTGGGGGCTATTTGATGCTAATGCAGTACGCCACAGGATGTTTTTGTGCTGGTCAAGGGCAGTCAAGTCTGAGGAGAACCAGGGGCTATATCTGTTCTTAGTTCTGTATTTTTTGAATGGGGCATGTTTATTTAAGATTGAGAGGAAATTACTTTTAAAGAACATCCAGGCATCCTCTACTGACGGAATGAGATCTATATCCATCCAGGATACCTGGGCAAGGTCAATTAGGAAGGCCTGCTCGCTGAAGTGTTTTTGGGAGCGTTTGACAGTGATGAGGGGTGGTCGTTTGACCGCGGACCCGTTACGGACGCAGGCAATAAGGCAGTGATCGCTGAGATCCTGGTTGAAGACAGCAGAGGTGTATTTAGAGGGTAAGTTAGTCAGGATGATATCTATGAGGGTACCCATGTTTACGGATTTAGGGTTGTACCTGGTAGGTTCGTTGATAATTTGTGTGAGATTGAGGGCATCTAGTTTAGATTGTAGGATGGCCGGGGTGTTAAGCATATCTCAATTTAGGTCACCAAGCAGTACGAACTCTGAGGATAGATGGGGGGCAATCAATTCACATATGGTGTCCAGGGCACAGCTGGGGGCTGAGGGGGGTCTGTAGCAAGCGGCAACAGTGAGAGATTTATTTCTGGAAAGGTGGATTTTTAGAAGTAGAAGCTCAAACTGTTTGGGCACAGACCTGGATAGTATGATAGAGCTCTGCAGGCTATCTCTACAGTAGATTGCAACTCCACCCCCCTTTGGCAGTTCTATCTAGATGGAAAATGTTATAGTTGGGGATGGAAATTTCAGAATTTTGGTGGCCTTCCTAAGCCAGGATTCAGACACTGCTAGAACATCAGGGTTGGCGGAGTGTGCTAACGCAGTGAATAACTCAAACTTAGGAAGGAGGCTTCTGATATTTACGTGCAGAAAACCAAGACTTTTACGGTTACAGAAGTCAACAAATGATAGCTCCTGGGGAGTAGGAGTGATACTGGGGGCTGCAGGGCCTGGGTTAGCCTCTACATCACCAGATGAACAGAGGAGGACTAGAATAAGGATACGACTAAAGGCTTTAAGAACTGGTCTTCTAGTGCGTTGGGTACATAGAATAAAGGGGGCAGTTCTCCGGGCGTTGTAGAAAAGATTCAGGGCATTATGTACAGAAAAGGATATGGAAGGATATGAGTACAGTTCAGGTAACCCTAAGCGTTGGGTAACAATGAAAGAGATAGCGTCACTGGAGGCACCGATTGAGCCGGTCTCGGCGTGTATGGGGGGGTGGAACAAAGGAACTATTTGAGGCAGTTTGAGAGGGACTAGGGGTTCTACAGTGAAATTGTATAATAAGAACTAACCCAAACAGCAATAGGCAAGGCATAATTGACATGGGAGAGAGGCATAAAGCAGTCACAGGTGTTATTAGAGAGAGCTAAGACAACAACTGGAAATAGCGATAACGTTTGGGCTAAGGCTAAACAGGACAGGGTACCGTGTAAAGGAACAGTCCAGCAGGCATCAGCTGTGCAGCTGAGTGATCTTAAGGTCCAGTGAACAGCAATATGTGAGTCCGAGAGCAGTTCAAATTGGTGCTTCAGCACAGCTAGCAGGGAGCACAGTTGTAGTTTGCGTGTGCTAGCGGGCCGGGGCTGGCAGATGGATCTTCGTGGTCGTCGCAACGGGAAGCCTGTTGAAACCACATCAGACTATTTCGTCGGCAAACCAGTCGTGTTGGATCGGCGGGGCTCAGTGTCAACACTAGGAGGTCCCGTCCGGTTGACAGAGAGGTAGATAGCCGGGAGATGGGCCTGAGGCTAGCTCAAGGCTAACTGGTGCTTGCTATAGGGCAATGGTAATCAGCCAACAACAGGTTGCAGCTAGCTAGCTGGTTGCGATGATCCGGCGCTAGGGTCCAGTGATTCCGGCAGAAAGTCCAATAAGCTCTGGGTCGATAGCACGCTGGGTCGATAGCACGCTGTGCAGACTGGCCGACGAATTGTCCAGGCTAGAGCTAGAGCTGGCTGGTGGATAGTGTAGGCCACGGACAGTGGTGAAGACGCTAACGGTGACTAATAGCAAGTAGCCATTCAGTTGCAGCTACACTAGTTTCAGCTAGTTTCAGCTTACGGTTCTTGATGAAAGTTATAAAGAAATAATAGAATCCTTTCCACGTTGGGTGAGGCGGGTTGCAGGAAAGTATATTTAGTTAAAGAATGAAAAGTAAAAATTGAGAAATATATACAAAATAGACAAAAAAACAAGAAACGGGATATTTACACAAGGAGAATGAATAAAAGCGACCGCACTGCTACGCCATCTTGCAGAACAGGGTGAGATCAGATGTGATGTATATTAAAGGGAGTCTCAAAGAAAGTCTTTGAATGAAAAGTCCCATTTTCTGTTTATTAAACATAAACAAGTTTTAAATACGATATGAAAACCACACATACACACTCAACTAAAAATCTGCATGAACTAGATGAACTGCATTCATTTTCTCATTACAAGTGTCTTAGGAAAAACATTAAGTAGTTGAATAGAAGTAATGAAATAGGCATTTGTGAACATCATATAGGCTACACAGTAAAAACACAATATGTAACAGACTTTTTAGGCTTTTATAAAACACAACGTCTGGATGCAATATTCTACCCAGGAATATTCAACACTGAAATCTGTTACTCCTTATTCCAAATGCATCTGTGGATCTTTTCTGCTGACAACAATGAAAATTAATCTTTGTCTTTAATGCAGGGTTTGATCTAAACGTCAGAAGCTATCGAGTTGAATGGTTACTTTCTATGCTATAGAGTGGAATGGTTTTTCTGCTGGTGTATCCTGAGGTAGCTCCTCTCTGAGAACCTCTTCCTGCAGTGCGTACAGGCGAATGGCCTCTCTTCCGTGTGAACCTTCAGGTGCATCTTCA